>NC_043972.1:29844521-30144521 GCF_902148855.1 Sphaeramia orbicularis | reverse complement strand
GATGCTCCAAAATTTAAAGAGTTCGTCCTTGGCCCAAACACTCTCCTTCCTCTAACTTTAAGAAAAACAAGTACGATATTACAAAAAGAAATGGTAACAAAAGTGGTTGGCAGAGGTAATTTTTTTGGCAAAACAGAATAGGCTGCTGTAATGAGCTTGCTGGAAGGCTCTTTTTCTGTCTCAGTTCTACCTTTTTCCATCATCTTCGCTGTTTTTCCCTCTACGCATCTTTCCATGCTGTTTCAAAAAAGGCTTCAGGATCTGTTTTTGACATACACACAGCAGTTTTCTGTTGCGTTGCCCTTTTGTGCGCATTCTGCCTGCTGTACCAGCTGTAACACAGTCTTGGCTGCACACACCTGCCAGATTAACAGATCGTTTTGTCGTTTCCTCGCCAATTAGCTACAGCCAGATTGTTTATGTAACATAAAGTGATCGCATTGTTATTTGATTTATCCTGATTTTCCCCTGCCTTCGTTTTGTAATCCACGCACTGAGCACAAATGAAACACAACAGATAAAGTAAAACTACAGGAGTTTATGACTGAACCGTTATATTTTTCCTGCGGTCACAAGATTTGTCGCTGCTTAACCCAAACCAGCGGGTGTGTGTTTATGTGTTTATTTGCAAAGGTTTAGCCTGAGGTTTGTGTGGTTTGTGGGTTTTTGAATGTCCAAAGCATAAACAGCAGCTGAAATGGCCTAAAATAATCCAGAGGTCTCCTTGTTAAGCTCAGCATGCTCTCCTGTTTGGGATTCTGTTAAAACTATCAGATCAAAGTAGGAGTTTCAAAATTCATGTCCAGTATTTCACACAAAGGGAATGGCCTGAGAACATGAGAAAAAATGTCAGATCCTGTATGTTTGGTTGAGACTGCGTGGACTTGACGGATGCTTGTGGTTTTAATGGTGTGGAACAATGAAATGCCTCTCACAGTGCAACACCAAAGTACATTATACAACATGTATTTCAGTCTCTTACTCTCCTTTTTTGTCGTTTTATCTCTCATACCTCTCTTATACCTCACTTTCTACCATAGCTCACTTTTGTTTAGGGCTTGTTTCTCTATGCCTAACATTAAAACAAGCCATTGTGTCACAGTTTTCACATTGTTCCTTTTGTTGTTGTCATTGTTTTACTCCAAAAGTACACACTGTCATTCATCCATTAGACTATGTAGTAAACTGATTAAACCTAAACACATTAAATGCCATCTGTCTCCTGATTCTAACGGCTGAACAGCTAAATGTTTTGGTTCAATAACAATGTACACCGAGGACAACAGAGGTTGTAGATGGGCTCCATTAAGGGACGACATTTATGACATATATTACCCTCATAATCACTATTATTTTAACAAGATTTCATTTGTTTTTATTAAAGCATGTCAGACTGTCATATTGCCTGATTAAATCGGAGAGCACAGAGATGGTCCTGCCATTCTAATTAAATTGCGCACAATTGGACAATCCTCCCTTTTTAATCACACAGCTCTAATAAAAACTGACCCAGATAGCAATAATTTAAGTATTTTTTTGTTATGTTATTAGCTCAGTGTCCTCAGAGTCCTTTCTGCAGTAACTGCTTATAAGGGCCAGGTAATGAGTGTTACTTTGCTTGTATGTGTGTGTTGTAGATGGATTAAAAGATACAGGTACGTGGATGTTTTTAATACCACATAATTCAATATACAGAATATAGCCTGTAGATTACAATATGAAGCAAGATTAATACCTATTTACCTAGTAGATTAGTATGAAAATGTATTTCATGAATCAATACACACACCATAGAGCATCGAATTAAACCAATAAACAAAGATGCAACGATACAATGTGGATTTATGTGGAAAGGAAACTCTTCCCTTTTCTGTTTTCCCACAGCATTAAGTGAGTGAAAAAGCTAAAACATAAATATCAATACGTTTTAATCACACATTTCACTTGATTGTCCATTTTAACTATCCTCTCTGTGTCACTTGTGGCTTCACTGCGGTCCTGTTTAGAACCGGCATTAACATCCATCCAAACAGTTCTAATGCAGATCCAATCTCTTGGACCACATTCAGAGGGGGCCTGGACTGCATATGTCCACTTAATTACTGCAGCCTAAACAGGAATACATCCTGAAACAATTTGAAGGACTGCCCACCCTGCTGATATGTGCTGTGTTAAGTGCAGTAATATTAACTTCGAAAACCCCATCTAGATCGTCATGTATGGTGAGCTGACTGACTCCACCTGAACAATACAGTTACATTTTCCCACTGAGGAAATACATGATATGCAGTTCACATAACCTAGTAGAAATTCATCAACATTTTTTCAAGTGCGTGAAGATTCAATCACCAGTAAAACCTATGTCTTGCAGGAAAGCCATTAAAAAACAAATGGATTGGTCAGAGTTGTCATATTGACATTTAAGGTGCATCGATTGATTCACAGCATCACCTCATGCAGTGAGTAACAAGTAAGAAACTATTCTACCCTAAAACCTGCCATCGGTTTGTACTGGGCACACTGAATTACATTTACACAGACACATAACAATCCAGATGGTTAAAGTTGAAATTAAAGCTGCTGCCATGGTTTTGGCTATAGATGACCTTGTTTATTTGCATATAGAGCAGGTAAGAAAGAGCTGAACAGGAGGTGGTCTCTCTTGAGGATTTTGGAGATGAATTCTAGTGCCACGAGTGAATGAAAACACTTAGAGCTGCTCAGTTGGGAACAAAACACATAAAAACACATTAATGCCAGGCCTGGATAAAGCCTTTGTGCAATACTGTGGTGCAGATACACCTTTGTATTTTATTGTATATCAGCGAGAAATAAGTGATGCCTTTTAATTCAAAGGTCAGAAGGAGATCTAAGTGCTCCCCAGCACTGATATTTAAATAGATGTAATGTGTATCAGTAGTATTTATTACACAAAGCATCATTACTAATGGCTATTACTCCATGACTGTATTGTAAGTATGTAAGTAACCTACATTTGTATGTGGATTTTGATCTTTCTGGATGGACCTGCATGCATGTACGTGCAAAAGGGGATAAGATGACCCTTCTTGTTTTCACTGACCTGCCCTTTTCCTGCTTTCCAGAGACACAATGGGGACATTTTAACAATGGCATCGGTCAAGCACCTGAGTCATCGACGCTTTGTGGTATCCTTCCAGCTAGACAGCGTCCAGAGAACAGACCAGGACCTTTACCGCTGTGTCACTCAGTCCCCCCGAGGGTCTGGAGTCTCAAACTTTGCTGAACTCGTCGTTAAAGGTAAACACACGCTCGTCTTTGTGCCTCGGTGTGCTCTTTTGATATTTCTTTCATTCTGTTTCTGTCATCATAACCACAGGTTGTCCCGCTGATTTTTATTGACAGCACATGATTTTCTCCTTTTCTTGGGCACAGCTGAGTTTTGTTTATGTTTCAACAGCAAAGAAAAATGAATTGACTGCAATAGAGCAACTATTGAAAGCACAGTTAAACGTAATCATTACAAATGATTTGAGCTCAATGACACACATCACAGACACCTATTTCACATTTCCTCAAAGGTCCATAAACACAAATTGTGCAGTACATGACACAACATGAAGACTCTGTGGTTGGCGAATGCACGCTTCCTGACATGTGTTGTTTCCTGAGCCAGAGTTGTCAAATAGGCTGCTGCCGCTGCCGTCCTCAGCTCCTCAGCTCTCTGTCAAAAAGCTGTTCACTTGACTTGGACTAGTGTAGCCCCTGTCATATCATGTACCGCAGATGGTGACCTCAGTCCCATTACTCACTCTAACCCCACAGCCTGACACCAATTTGACAGCATAGTAATGGTACGGCTGTGGGATGGTTTTGATGGCATAACAAACTCCAGCCTACAGCAAAAGAGGGATGAGAAGGGAAAATAAGGATGAAGAGAAATCCCATGTCCCCTTGTCCTCTACTGTAAGCTCCTCTTATTGTTACTGTTTCAAAGACTGATACGAGTCTCTGCAACACTTTCTATTACATCAAGGCCTGTCTTGATAGTAAAACTTTACTTGATAGTTAATTGTCAAACTAATAATCATGATGTATCTAAAATAACTGTTCATTTTATGTCACTAGCGCAGTATAAACTTAATAATAGTTCATTTTTACTCATGCTATAAACCTGATGAACAAGGAGAGTGTTTTATTGGTATCAAGGCTTTTTGCGCCTTTTAGGTTGTTAAACAAAATTGCACAGGACAGATTTGGTATAAATAATACATCTACAATCTTATTATTAAAGGCTTAAGTAAATTACTCAGAAATACAGGTGCTAAGAGATGAAGGAGGCACAACAAGATGTGCCAGTTAAGCCTTAAAGAGTAGAAAATGATTTGTGATTAAAGTAATGAGAATATGGCAATTTGGGTTAGTTTCATTCAGCTGTTTTTATACAAGTAACTGGAGATGGTCATCAGGATTTTGTAGGTTCTGTTCACTGTAGTAATTGCAACAAGTATAGTTACAACACAATAATACAGTAACGTGGTAATAGTGAGTTCATATAGTCAGATTTTGATGTACTTTATTTATCCCAAGATGGGAATAGTTTCTTTACAGCAACTTAAGTACACACAGTATAATAACAGCCATTTAGAAATAGTGCAATTTTAATTCAGTTGCAAGAACAGCTTTAAAGAAGTACATAAACTTAAATCTACAATATACAAATTAACAATGGTTGAAAAAGACAGTCATAAAGGGTGACATAACTGTACAAGTTCAGGTTGCATACATAATAAAAAAAATACTATATAATACTATTAAGAGTTGTAGTAAGTAATAATGAGGTAACAGCTTGCAACTGATAAATAAAAAGTAATATTAGACTGTTAAAAGTCCAAAAACAAACATATATATGAAATTAGGTTTATATTTCTGTAAGTATATATTTACCTGCTGTCATTATGTAACAGTGTAGTGAACAGGGGTGTCCCTGCCTATCTTCAAGAAGCTCTTGAAGACCCAGATGTTCAGAGAGCACCTCCTGTCCTAGCACTTTCAAATATCCATTTTAAATATATTATTATGCTTATTCTTTAGTTTTACTTGGTATTTTTATTTATTTCACTGTTTTTAATTGTACAGCTGTTTTCATGTCTTTTTAATCTATTCTTGTATTTTAGTTTATCATTTTGCTTTTTATTCTTCTGTACGACACTGTTTTTAATTGCACAGCTGTTTTATGTCTTTAATCTGTTCTTGTATTTTATTCTTTTATTTTGTTTTTTCTCCTGTAAGTCGCTTTGGAAAAAAGTGTCTGCCAAATGCATAAATGTAAACGTAAACAGTGCAATATTTCTATAAAAAAAATGGCTATACAGTGACATTAATACAGTACTAACCTCATTGTTTTTGGCCCCTTATTAACCTGTTCCATAAATTACTGTCTATTATCACACAAAAGCACTCACTCTTGATAATCTTTATTGTCAAATTATTACCCTTGTACAACCAAACTCCAATGTAATGAGATTTACTTTGTATATCCAGTAAAAACACACCTAGTTCAAAACCTATTGTTGATGCTAAGCTTTTGCAGTTACATTGTATTATAGTCTAAGCTTACATTTTTCTTATAACACTATTATATACTGCTGTTACTAAATATAATGTTAAGAGCTGCCTAAATGTCTGGTGGGTAAAATGCACTGATTTATATTTTTAAGTAGTGATATAGACTGTTTGGTACTGAATACCAATGAGGCTCATTAAAACACTACTAAACCCTCTCACAGCAGCTGCCAGTAACCTCAGAGTTACTGAATGCACTGATAGAAAGCTGTGAAATCCCATTTAATGTGTTCACACTCAGTAAATAAGTGTCATTGTGTCCATGTGGTTGTCACTTCCCTTCTTTTTCATAATTGTGATACAGATGTTATTTTTGGCACAGCTCTTTCTTCACCCCAAAGAGACGTGGTGGCTGTTTAAAAGTCAAATGGCTGTATCTCCATAATCTATTTCACAGTAGCTAAGGCTAATACCTTAACAAGACTTTTATAAATCCCTTTTCCCCCACTGCCCTGCCCAGAAGAGCCCACTCATTCCTTCATCGAAAGATTACATGCAGGAATCATGATATAACTTTCTCACTGGCCCACAGAGGACACATAATGAATAAAACATTTTTATCTGTCTCCATAAGCTACTGTATGTTTCTGCCCGTGGTCTTTTGAGTGGTTATATTTTGATCCTGAGAATATTTTCAGATGTGTTTCCAGGGGTTTTCGGCATGTAAAAGCATAAATCTCAATGCAGATAAATCCTTAATTAAACAGAGAGTATCACTGAGAGCAATGTTTAGTTTCAAAGTAGCTTTGTACACAGAGGTAAACAACGGAACGAGAAGCCTAATAATACAATGAAAAATAAGCAGAAATTGTTCCGAAACATACACAGTGAAACAATAAATAACAAGTGGTGCCAGGCATAACAAACCCCTCCCCTCGCACATATTGTAGCTTATATTGGCATCGATCCAGCTGATGTCATCATGTGTATGCATGTGGTGTTGTCAGCATATCAATTGCCTCTATATATGTGCCAAGTTTGATGTAAAGAGCTATACGTATTATCAATAAGGCTGATTATTATGCTCACACGGAGCCACTTTTTCTAAATTCTTATGTGATGAAATTTTATGATCTCTTTTATTATAAAATAATGCAAATTATGTTCAGAGCAAAATCAAAAATGCTCCCTGACCCAATACAGAGGTTCTTTTCAATTCAGGACATTCCATATAATCTCAGAGGTGTTTGCAAATTTACTGTACAAAAAGCTAAAAAAGGTATGAAAAGGAGATGTGTGTCCATTATTGGAGTTAAATTTTGGAATGATGCCAACATAAATTTAAAAACATGTAATTCTTTTTTTGGTTTTTAAGAAAATGGTTTGTGAAGCTATTTTTGAAGCTTATAAATGCGATTATCTGTTGTTGTTGTTGTTTCTTTGGAGGTTGGTAGCCTAAAAAGTTGTAATATAGGATAGGCTTTGATAAGCACTCTGCTTCTGCCTATACCTTTTCAGTCATTATTCAACATATTATTCAACACATGATTCTTGATTTTGTGATTCTGTGATTTTTTTTCTTTCTTTTGTGTGAAATGTCAATACTGTGTACAATATTTGGTGTTGTCATGACTGAATAAACTACTACTACTACTCCTACCACTACTACTACTACTACTACTACTACTAAATTGAAACAAAATTGATGTTTTTATAGACATTTGAAATTTCACCCTTTATAAGTATACTGACAGCAAATAGAAACTTTGAGGTAGAAATCTATACATATTTCTACTTGTAGGGGGTTGTAATTATTCATTGTGGATTTATTGATGACTTAGTGCTCGGGTAGTTGCGAAAATGATGAGCTGTCATGTTGTCACGGTTCATTGCACATGGGTTGGTCTCTTTGCAAAAGTGGACCAAATACACATTGAGCAATACTCAGTGGGTATCTGCACAATTTGAGGATTGGTTTTGAAGGCCTATATAAAGGCCCATAAAAGGCCACCATTGTTAGTCCACTGAACGGCATCATGCCACGTCTATCACAAGAACAACGTCTCAGGGCACTGGGTATGGTGGAGGCCGGTTTGAGCGACAGTGATATAGCCAGGCCTATGTATGGGCTGTTCCCAACCCACAATCAGAAACCTGGTTGAACGCCACAACACCACAGGCTCTGTTGACGACAGACCGCGTCCAGGGTGAGAGAGAATGACAACATCCAACCAGGACCGCTACTGTTGTGACTTTGTGTTTGGCAGGTGCCATTTTCTTTTGTTAAGTTTTTTGTTTAGAAATTATTCTTGAAACTTTAGATTTTTGTTTCTGTATGCCAATATCCTAAAAAAAATTATTCATATGAAAAAATTCCAGTTTAAGGTTTCAAAATAAAAATTATGTTGAAATTATGGTGTCAAAGTTTTCATTGACTGTGAGTGTAAATGGGGAAAAAAAAGATTTTAAAAATTCATAAAGAATCTGAACTTTAACCTACTTTTCTCAAAATGTAATCACATCTATTCTGGGTCATTGGCAATCTATAAACTCAATTTGGTATGAATTCAACCAATAGTTTTGCTGCTAGAGTGTTAACAAACAAACAAACTGAATGAAAAACAATACCCCTTGCCTCCCCTTCTGGGATTAGGGTAAAAAATTCAGGATATTTGGTCAAACTGTGAAGCTAAAATGAGAAAAAAAAGAAAAAAAGAAGGAGTTGTTTTAGACTTAGGCCCCCACCGGCTGCTTGCTTGTGGTCTAGATTTGGTCTTTTGTTATGGATTCAGTCATTGACAGCCAAAATATGAGTTACTGGAGGCCAAGCCAAGGTGAAGTAAATGCAGTTCAAAGCAGGGGTGAAGCAGGTACTTGTAATGTTGGAAACCAGGAGACGAAGGCCTTGACAGAAAGAGTGGTCTCTGCAGGAATGACAGATTAGTCACAGCCACAGATCTAACTCTGATCTTTTCTCATGCTTTGTCCTCATTTCTTTTGCATTCCCTTCCCTCCTCAGACAGTTACCCGTGTAATTGTTCAGTCGCTTGGATCTGCCAGTAAGTGACATTTGACCGGTGGGCTCTGAAATTAATCTTTGGTTTGGCACTCTTTACCGACAGTGATTCAGAGTCCACACTTTCATCATGGTGACCAGCTGCGATGATAGAAAACTCAGAGGAAAAGATGCACACCTCTTAATCTTCCATTTTCAAAGATCATTCACATTCAGTGCATCGTGTGCACAGCTGTTTCTTCACTCTTTATTTTTCCCAAAATTTATGCCAGGCTCAGAATGCCCAGTTAATTGGTATGACTAATCTGCTATTTGAACGCAGTTTGACCTGCTAACATTGAGTATCATCTAGGGACTCATTTAAGACTCACTGGGCTTTGGCATAGTGTGAAATGTTTTTTGGGGTTTTTTTTTTGCATGCAACTGATTACTAAAATTAATACCGTAACTTTCTCTCCCCAGACTGCAGCACAATAAGCCCCGAGCGAAAGCTTTTACCGACACAAACATGTGCTTATAAAGAAAAACAAAACACACTGCTTTTCATTTCCTTTCACAGTGCCCCCATCCCCCATTGCACCGCCACAGCTGCTGCGTGCCGGCTCCACTTACCTGATCATCCAGCTCAACACAAACTCCATCCTGGGGGACGGCCCCATTATCAGGAAAGAGATTGAGTACCGCGCCAGCCAGTCTCCGTGGTCAGAGGTGCATGGAGTCAACATGGTCACCTATAAGCTGTGGCACCTGGATCCAGACACAGAGTACCACATCAGTGTGCTGCTGACTCGGCCTGGGGAAGGAGGTACTGGACCCCCTGGACCCCCTCTCGTAAGCAGGACTAAGTGTGCAGGTGAGTTCCTGCTACACAACTTGACTGAGTCTAAAGCTACATTCAGACTGCAAATAACATGACCTAAATCTGATCCGTCTTTTCACATCTGAGATTTGTAGTGAATAGCGGAAATCACACTGGATCTGTGCTTCTCAACTCCCATATGTGGTCTCAAATCAGCTACCATTCTAATTTTTGCAATGCAGCCTCAGTCTGAACGATCATATCAGATATGGATGACTTTTACACAACTGGAAATCAACATTCACCTCATTTCTGTGCCCTTAACATCCTGCAATTTCATATTTTATCTGTTTCAGTCAAGCCATTAACACTGCAATCTCTCTGCTCATGTTTCTGAATTTGCACATCTCTATACGCAAAGAGAAGCCATTGCATCACAACAAACCAAAATTTAAAGTATCTCTAAATTCATCATTAGTCTCATTCTCATTTGTTCAATGAAAATCATGATAATTCATGCAAATCATGATAAATTAAGCTGTAAATGTTGACTTATGTATAATATCGTGGTGTGTTCTGACATAAGTTACATTCAAAAATAATGGCAAGAGCCAAGAAAATAAAATTAAGATATGAGCACTAAAGCTTGCAGTGTAAATGTAATAGATAAAATCTTTATTTTGTCAGTAGAGGTTTGTCACACGCAGAAACATGCACCACACACGGAAATTTACCTTCTGCCTTTAACCCATCACTAGATCATGCATCACACATACTGCATGCTATGAGCAGTGGGCTTGCCATGTCAGGCGCCCGGGGAGCAAATAGGGGGGTTGAGTGCCTTGCTCAAGGGCACATCAGCCAACAACTCTCCGCCAGTCCAGGGAAGCGAACCAGCAACTCTTTGGTAACAAGCCGACTCTCCAACTGACCATAGGCCACAGCTGTAACCTGTTCTATTTCTGATCATATAGCACTGGATAGTATGACACAGTTTCAAACTACCGTAACTATCATTATCCACTGTGCACCCACAAATAAATAAACATAACAGTATGCTGTCATATTTAATCAGATAGGACTCTGCAACAGTGTCTTGGGTCCACCTGTTTCCTTTTCAGGTTTTTTTTGTTTTTTTTAGTGTGAGGGGGATTATTTTGACTGAGCATCATGGATGTTGCTTTGAAGGTCCCATTGTGCTCATAGTGCTTAGGGGAATTGCACTGCTCGCTGTTTAGGTGACGACGTGCCCTAGAGACCTGGATAAGGGAAGTGCAGTTTGTTGAGCACCTGGCTCTTTATTAAAATGACAAGGATGGAGCATGTGGTTTTCAATAAAACCTGTGTTCACCTGCTCTTTGTTTTTACACACCCATGCATTTATTGTAGATTAAACAGCATCTATAAGTAGGACTGGACTTCATGGACCCAACATCGATACTGGCATTTTAAAGCTCAATAGCATACACTACATATACACTGTTCCCCATACAGTTTGACCAGTTTTGTTTTCAGACATGTTCCTCTTTTAATTCCTTTTTATACACATCATTAATCATCTTTGACCTGGTGTAATGAGTCCCAGTTACACTTTATCTATCAAGAATAAATAACTTTTAAAATCATGTCATAAGAAGATGGAAAATTATTTTATTCCAGCTTTAAGGACAACTTGGTATTTGTGGGTGTTTCATGCACAAAATGTTTACTCGTAAATCAAATCCACACCTGAGACTGCAAACAGAGATAGAATAGAAGAATAGAATAGAATTGCCTTTATTGTCAATTGACAGTACAAAGTACATCAAACGAAACTGAGTTCGATGATTACGGACATCAGGCCGCTGCTCCTACTAGTGCGCTACCACAATCCCTTTTCTTCGAAAATTGCAGTGAAGAACAGAAGATAATGCAAAGCACAAATATATGACATCATACAGTTTTCACACGGTACACGTGGACACATGCTGGAATTTTTTCATGGATTTGAAAGGAAATTGGGGGGCGGTGTGAACATTAAAGGCAGACAGCAGATGTGATGGTGGGGGCAGGGAAGATGCATGTATGTGGTATGTACTTGTGAAATGTGTATGCAAAGATAAAGAGACTCCAGTGGGTCATTCATGCACAGATATGTTTGCTAATCACAATGTTCAGCTAATATATCTATATGTCAAACTTGTTGATGGACATTGATTATGAATGTCACTCAGCATTCAGGCATTATTTATAACAAAGGCTGCATTTATTAAACATTACTATCCTTTATATAAAATATAAACTGAAAATACCTACATTTGTGGAGCAAGTGGAGCATTCCTGGTCACAAGCACTTTTGTTAACACCAAAAGTCAAAATAAAGTAAAAAAGAAAACAAAACAAAAAAAAAAAAACAGTATTTCCTTCCCTGTTTGAGCATATAAAGTTGCAAAACATATAAATGAAAAAAAATATTGACACATAAGATTTAATTTAGAGTGACCGTACAGATGGTGTCATTGAATTAATAAACAACAGCATTGTCCAAGTCTGTCTGCACCCTGATGTTCTATATTCATTTTAAATGACACCAGTGTAAAGTGCACTAGTGCTATTTTATACAAAGAAATGCATCATGGATAGTTTTCAGAATTGTGGTTTCTGGGGTTGTGATTGCATTTAAGACACATTGTAGTGATTCTTCTGTGATAGTGAATCCATCAGCACTAAAACTGTTTGTTTAGTCCAGTTTAACCAGCAGTACTTTATGGAGCTTATTAGAGAAAACAGAGGTGGATGTTAAATGAGTTCAGGTCAGATCGCTGCAGTAACTCAGCTGCTAGTGGCTGCAGACATCTGAACCCAAGCAGTACATCTGATTTTAGTTGTACTTTTCCCAAAGCAACAGCACAAAACACAGATAGTTTTTGTTTTTTTTATTTTAGTAAAATAAGAAATAATTTTGATTGATTATGAAACTGTGTTTAGTGAGATGACGGAGATGTAAAAACGTTATCAGCATTCCACAGCAGAAATGTTCTGTTTGCAACAGTAAAGTGTATGGATATAATATAGATATTGCCTCATTCTATAGGTTCTTCGAAAAACAGCGATATACCTTAAACAGTTGCCAGCCTAAACTACAGGGAATTTTCTTTGCACTTGATGGAACCTTTCATACAAGATCCTGCTCAAAGAAGTGAAGCTGAGCAGCCACAGGCTGTAACTTCATAGGGTTTTTCATTATGGAGCTGCATCTCATGATAATCTGGTAAAATTCATACTGTGAATCTGCATATGCTTATCTCATAAAAAAGGCACATTCGCTATCACTGACGTTCTCTGAACTCTGGAGCTGAGAACACTGAAAGGCAGACTTTTTTTGCTGCTAGCATGGCAATATTGGTTTGACAGTTATTTAAAAGATAATGGTTGGCTGACTCACTTGCCTAAAGCAGGCGCCCCATTACATAGAGACAGTGTACACTGTGAAAATGTAAAGACTTCAACATGGAACAGAGAACATCCAGAACATTACTGTAACAGCTACATTATGATTAAACATATGTGTACCATGTATCTGCCTTAGCTTATAAGGATCAAACTGACAGTCATTTTTATAATGTAGATTTCTCTTTTTTTCTCAACTGAAACATCATTTGATTGTGAAAAATGCCTTTTATAAAAGGCACACTTTATCCAACCACACAAGCTCAGAATAAAAATCTTGGAAGGAGCTTTTGTTTGGATCAAAAGTTGCTGACTGAAAATGAAAAGTTTAGACATTTTCTATTACCTGACTCATCATTGGAATCAGTTTTGCATTATGTGCTTTGTTTGTATTTTTCAAGTCAATTAGAATAAGCAAGACTGGCCCTGAAACTACCATAACAGGAAATAATTCAGCAAAATCATTTATGTAAGAATTAAATATTCTTTACTTCCCTCAACTCTTCTGATAACTTTTTTTACTGAACGTTTTGTTCTGCCAGTTCACATCCATACGACCTTGTCATCTGTCACCGTGACAACTGAGAACACCAGGGGAGACTAGGACGCCCCACCCATGTTTATTATTAAATATATGTACAAAGAGTACTGTGTTACTGCAGATGCAGTCATTACCGTTGCCTGCAATGTGTGCCGAGTAGTCGCACGAAATGGAGAGCTTTGTGTTACCCAAAGGCGGTCTGTGGTTATGTGTCTTCCATGGTCATCACTCTTTCTATGCCCAACGGTCTCTTCCTGCCACACACCATCCCTCACATATCTCCCCATCCTGCTCCAGTAGAGCCTCCCTGGCCCCCTCTCCAATGACATATTAAAGCTACTCTCCTCTCCCAACAGCCAAAGACACCCCTCATTCATCAGCCACCGTGAGTGAGCTCACAGCCCTCCCCAAAATCCGTATACGTAAGACACGTAGAAAATCACAAGAAAACGTAAGAAAGTCAGTAACAAAAAGGCCTGAAGAGTGGAAGATGGTGGTGTGTACGGGAGTGAGAGGGGGTAGTTTTTCAGTGTAAGAGAGAGAGCGCGAGAGAGACGTAAACATGAGGTGAGTGAATGTACAATAGGTGAAGCGAGAGGGGATTCACAATGTAAGGAAATTGCTTTCACAGTCGCTGGTATCGGTGTTTGTGAAAGTCACTAAACTCAGCCTTTAATGATGTATTTACATTTCAACCACTGTGACATTAGTTTGTTCAACCATGTGTGGGATAAGTAATACTGTTGTGTTTACTGAGCTGTTGAACAGGCCATTTAGATTCTGTACTAGGTCAATATAGAGGAAGTATACATAGGTGAAATTAATTTTTCTGATCCTTGCATCGTTAAGTTTGGTGAGATCCCTGCAGTGGTGTGAGTGACTGATAGTTGAATTAGGTTTTTTTGTTGTGCAGGTGGATGTGATTGACTTGTACATTGAATTACGATAGTTGGGCGTGTTAATGTCTTATATACTTTTTAGTAACATTCAAGAACATAAGCCTCCTTCACCTGGTGCATCTTACCTTCTTGACCCTCTAGGACACTCTAATCACCACCTGGCTCCCAGAGCTCCACTGACCCAACCTCCAAACCATCTGGTCTACACTAGCCTGACTCACCCCCATTCCACTGCTGAATCCTGATTGTCCCACTTGCTGTTGGCCTGATTAGGTTTAAACACGGGGAAATGGATGGCGAGGAAGTTGCAGTGATTTCATGGAGGTGGTAATTATCCAGTGAACAGAAGGGATATTTGGACTCTCTTTGTATGTCGGAGGAATGGGATTTTCCCCTCCAGAAGCTGTGCCTCGCCATCATGACTAATCTTTTCCATGGTCATGTTTGATAATTCCCCCCTTCCCAAACACATTGGCCACAGTAACTGGTTTCACCGTACACATACACATCCTCACGTAGCCAAGCTGTCCTCGTGCGGCTGCTGTAAAACTAATGGCCGTGAATGTGAACATGGTCTCTGCCTGGCTCCGATGGCCATCCAGGTGTGCTTGATGAGCCATTGCTGTGATTATCAGCACGGTGCATTAGCACAGCTTGAAGCCCCTCAAGTAAATCACATAGGAGAGGCGAGCATTTGTTCTGCAGGTGGTCCCCAAACTATGTTAATGGGCTTCCACCTGCTGCTGGGTCAGTGAACCTTCTGGAATGCTCCTGCCCATGATGCTCCTGGTCTGTTAAAGAGAGCCAACAGTGGAGTCTGACTAAAATTAGGAACATTAGGAGCACAAGTGCCTTGCCTTGGTTGGCATGTCGTTCATCATGTCTTCCTTTCTGAGCCAAAGCTCTCTATGTATGCACAATTGGGTGGTTGGATTTATGCACGTCTATGTTTTTGCTTACACATGGGCATAGGCATGCTTGTCTGAATAAATTTAGGTTTCCCAAATGACACAGTCAGTCTACATCCTCACAATGCCTACATGCAATCTAAGGCAATTCTGCTCTGTCCTGCTGCTGTCCCATGTCACAGTTTTAAGGCAGATAATAAACCAGAACCTGTCACATCCACTCTAACTTCCAATCTCTAAGGAAGAGCGTGGTTCTCTGGGCTTTTGGCCATGTTGGGGGGGCTGCAGTATTCGAGCCACAGGGTGCCAGAGAATGGGTGCCCGTGGCATACAGACAAATAAGAAGAGGCAAGGGGAGGGGATGGCACAAATGTCCACTTTGAGAAAACCCACAATGAGCACACTGTGGCCTCTTTGGCGGTGCTTTCATCAACTCAGCAGTTAAATGCCTCTCTTTATTTAGCCGTCAGACTGTGTAGACTATCAATTGCACCGTTAGGACAATCCTCAGTCACAGTGAACAATTGAACATTAGCATTTCATGCTGGGTGCAGTCTACTACTTTGCGATTACTTTGCCTACCCATTTATCTGTAGTCTCATTAGCCTGGATGAGGTTCAGATCAATGCTTAGGTCATATCTCCATCTAGTATGAGATGCCAGGCAGCAAATTAAAAGTGAAAGCTGGGGACTGTAAAGGCCTTGGGTGTAGATTGAAAGTATCATAAAATTTCACTTTTAAAAGAACTGCTGTGCCATGGGCAATATTAAGAAATTGAGCAAAGGCCTGCTGTGTATTGATTTACTTCAACATGTGTATAGTATATATGAACTGATATATAGTGGAGGCAAGAATGATAGAGTAATTTATGTGGTAAGTGTATATGTTTGTGTGTCCTGTACAGCTGTAGAGCACCTTCGGAATCCATTTTCTTATAAAATTCTTGTTTTAGAGCATTAGCCTCTGCTCAGTGATGCATTAGCTGCTTTATTTAAGTTCCCCTCCTCTAATCTGTGCTGCAGTGAGAATCCCACTGAGTGTGCAAGTCAGTGAAGGAATGAAGACCTTGGCCAGTAACCTCAAACTCTACTGATCTCTCCCTGTACCCCATATCTCTGCTGTCATTCCCTGCCTCCCTGGCCCATTACTCAACTTGCCCTATTAAAAGAATAAAGCAATACAGTACCTTATGTAGCATATTACTTAACAAAAAGGCATTGATTGTGCTAATAATGGCGACTGATAAATGCCTCCATTGATACTGAGGATGTCCTTGGCTTAAGTCCGCCTCTCTTCATTTCGGACGTCCTCCTGAACACTGGCTGGTCTGTGCTACTGCGTAAAGAGGCTCTCTGTATCTTTCAGCACTCCATTACATTTAGGGAGGATATCAGAGACAGAGCTGTTGTTCTTTTAGTCTGACTCAGACAAAGTCAGGGTTAACCTGGCAATGACCAGAATTAACTTAGTGACTTCTAAAAATATGTGACAGGCCATCTCGATGACCCAGCAGTAAAAGTGACCAGCGGAAGTGAATGCCCTTGTATTGCGCTGGCATCTTTTTGTGTGGATTAAACCTCAGGGCGAAGGACGGTAACTACTGGATAGTCAATTTGCTTGTCGACTCGGAGGCGGGACTGGTGGGAGTGCAACAGCAACTCGTAGCCCGTCCGATTAATTAGTGCAATTGGCATGAGTTCCAGCTCTGCCATAGGGGATGTGGGTGTGTTGAGCTGGCAGCATAACGTTGACCTCCATGTTGTGGTTGGAAAATCTGGCATTGTGTAGGAGGGGAACAACTGAAAATCTGCCAGGGTAGTCCTGGGATATCACTTACTCATTTTCAGAGTCTCCGTTCTGAAATGTAATGGTTCGCAAAAAATTGTGTTCTCGTTTTCTAAAATTCACTGTCATGACTTGCAGGATTTTAAAATAACATTGTTTGTTTTTGCGGTAGCTTTCTTTCTTACTTAATTTTCCTTTTTCTTCCTCTTGTTCTTTCTTCTCCTTCTCCATGTGCCTACTCCTTAGAGCCCATGCGTGCACTGAAGGGCCCCACAGCCACTGATATCCAGTCCAGGCAGTTGTCCCTGCAGTGGGAGAATTTGGCGTTCAATCTGACACGCTGCCACACCTACTCAGTGTCCCTGTGCTACCGCTACACCACAGCGGGAGGTGGTGGAGGCCACAACACCACCGTGCGAGAGTGCCTGGCAGTGGAACACAATGCCTCACGCTTCACACTGCGTGATCTGCCACCCTACCATGGCATCCATGTCCGTCTGTCACTGGCCAACCCCGAGGGGAAGAAAGAGGGCAGAGAGGTCACCTTCCAGACTGAGGAGGACAGTAAGTCTCCAGAGGAGGTTACAGAAAAGACAGTGTCAAAAACAGAGGGCAGAAAAGCAACAAAAGGGACTTGTCATCACAATATGGTGAACATTTTGAAAAAAAAGGTTATCTGAAGTCCAGTAGTCACCAGGGTTAGGTGAAAAAAAATAATATATGTTTCAGATCTTCTTTTGAATAATCCATTTTGACTCATATAATCATCATATTGACTTTTAAAATTTTATCTTTTCAACATGTATGAGCAAAGTTTGAGCTTTAATGCCAGCAGTCACCTCTGCACTCACTGGCACTTGTTGGTGACATTAAATAGAAAGTAACTGCTTTGGATTCTTTCTACAATGACTTTACCTTGTAAATGTTCTTATGACTGAAATGTCTCTAATGGAATCTATTTTTTATCAAATTAAACTGAATCTATTCAGGTAGCTAGTGGCAATTTTTAATATCCACACTCTGTCTATGTAGGTGTTTTAGAAAACATATGGCATCTTTTAATTAATCATTTCTAATACACTTTTTCAGTCAGATTCATTTTGTTTTCCTCTTTTTATTCCTATTTATATGCATCAATAATCACCTTTGAGCAGGCACAGTTGTTACATACCGAGGTCCAGTTATAGTTTATCTATCAAGAAAAAAATACATTGTCACAATCATTTCATGAGAAGCAAAAATATTTTATTCTAACTTCGTGGACAACAGTGTGATTTTAGCATTCACACTGTAAGCTGAATGACACCATGTTTAAAGGTCAAATTATTCTCACAGAATAATAACCTTGAAGCCATCTTAAACCTTTATACAGATATATGAGGTATGTAAGGATGGTACATAACCACAGAGGTTTAGTAGAATAGTTATTATAGAAGAATGTGATGCCTAAAATGATCTGAATCTTAAAGTAACTATTGATGTATATGTTGCTTTATGCATTATCCTCTGTTGTAATGTATATTTGTGAAGACTTAACATTCCTGGCCACAGAAATGAGATTTACACAGCAGTCCATCGGGTTTCACTTCCCCATGGTCATTTAGCTAAATATTTCAAAACATTATGAGTTTTAGATGTTGCTTTAGTGTCCCAGCTCCTCTGTCTCCCTCTAACAGATTAATATAGAGAGGGTGACCATCTTGACTGGGGCTGAATCAGCATTACAAAAGATCCTTTTCATTTTCAGATGAAAATAACATAAAAGAGAAAACATTATATCTAAGACCCCAGCAGCCCTAAGATAGGATTTTGTGCTTATTTCTTATCTCCTATTATTCCTTTGTCCTGTAGCACATTGTCTGCATGGAGGCTGAAGGAGAAATCAATTCTTCCATGAAAAAATCAAAACAAACACGATTTTTCAGCAAGCGATATATACAGAGTGCGATGGAGAAAGTCCAAGAGAGACTAAGAGAGCAAAATCAAGGGGTTTTCTGGATGATAAAAAATAGACGATGTATACATATACATACGGAGGAACGTCAATTATGAATGTTCTTTCCAAAAGCCTTAATAAGCAACTTTGTCCTCAAGACTAACTCTATTCAAAAATAACAGTTGACTCAGCTGTTTGGCTTCAGCTTTAGCCCCAGGCCAGAATCTCACATAACACAGTCTTCCTCTGTACAACGCTCACACAGACCGTGGGGATTGTTGTTGAAACTGAGTGGCCCCCCCCCAAAAAAAGGGATGTGTAGTGAAATGTTGAAACATTTACACATTCAATAACCAGTAAAGTTACTAGCGAGCATCTGTCTTATCCATCAGTACATTTTAGCTTTGACAGGCTTGCCATAAAATTATAATGTTGTTCTTATATTCTTTTCTCTCTCTGCAGTGTTGCGGTTATATAATTGATGTCGTTGGTGAATTAGCTGTGTCCTTATCTGATGCTCTCTTTCTGCTGCTCTCCGTGTCTCATGTGGTGCATTGTTCTGAACAACTGTGACATTCATTTCTGTGCTATTGACAGTAGAGGCTCACTGTGGGATTAGCACTTCAATTTCCAGACAAATGTTTGTTCTGACAATTTCTTATAGTTCCTGGAGGCATCGCACCGGAGTCACTCACCTTCACCCCTCTGGATGACATGATCTTCCTGAAGTGGGAGGAGCCTGTTGAACCCAATGGCCTTATTACCCAGTATGAGGTGAGGGCAGAATTTCTCTTCACCTTTGAAAATCCTTTTATACTGTATATGCTCAACATGCTACTTATTTTTCATGGTCAAGGAAATGATGCTTTCCAGTACTTGTTATGTTTCTATTGTAATACTACTAATGCATGAAACTTGGTGGAATGGTAAGGCATGAACCCAGGATGAACTTATTGAATCCTGGAGCAGATCCAGTCAAAAAGGGCATATTCTGAATTACAGAAAATCCACAGCTGCTTTAACACTGTGTTACAGTAAAATTATATAAAGTATAAAGTATCGTATGGAGTGTATAAAGTTTAAGCAGTGTTAGGATGAGGGTAATAAAAAGAGAAGTGGGCAGAACATTCTCACCAGAAACTCTATTTAATGGCTGCTTTGTAGCTATAATCATATCAAACAATCTTTTTAATAAAGTTGAGCTTTTATGCTAGCAAGGACAGGGAGTCCTTAAAGTGCTCTGAAAAAAAACAACTAAAAAAAAAAAAACGTTATTTGAACACATAGAATTAAAGGGAAAGAGAGAAAGTATTTTGTGTTTATAGCAATTATAGGTGCACCCCCCACCCCCCATGAACATATTTTAACCACATCACGATTTCTACTCAAACGTCTCAAATGGCAAACAGGGAGCACATTCAGTTGCACTTCACTTTCCATTTTTATGGTACAAAAAAAGAAGAAAAGCAACTCTGCCAACATTTTGGCATTTTCCTAATATTAAAATGGATATGTTCCTTAGAGGTCTTTTTATGGAGAAAAATATTTCTTCTCTATTTGGTGAGTCATTTTTGTCAAGTACCATCGTGATTGGCAGAGATTCACTGTGTGCTCCCTGCCTATATGAACCAGAATAGCTGCAATGCTCCCATATTCTCTAACTATTAATAGATAACTCACATGCGTGGAATGCTGAGGGGCCTTCTGTTCGACTAGATAATAGCTTTGTATTTACAGTAGACCCTCTGCCTGGGCGAAGGCAGTGGTAGGCCTTCCGACCTTACCCTAAAGTCTTCATTTCTCGGCCCCTCTTGCAATGTCGCCTCAAGGATATGATTAAATAGGATTTGCGGTTTGACATATAAAGTGGAGGCTGCACAGGATTTTTTACTCTGTAGTGTGTTGATCTCCCTCAGCTGACAGAGAAAGCTTTATACAGAGCTTGAGAAATCCTCTTCAGTTCTCTCAGATTAAACCATTGACCACTCTGCCTGAGCCCATACTGACCGCCATGCAGCCCTGCAAACCCTCATTCCTGCTCTGTACACAGCTGGACTTCTTTTATATCTGCTTTTGTAGAGAAAACACAGAGGTCAGGCTGTATTGTGTAAGTAGATGGCTCATAATTCTATCTTTACATTGAAGAGGCATGAGTGTGTATTATGCATCATGATAATCAGTGAAGCCTTTGGTTTGGCTTGAGTGGCATCTTCAGTGTGTGAGGTGTTGAAGTGGAGGTGTGTGTGTATCACAGTGTCTACAGCACATTGGCTGCATGTGCTCATTTTTCAAACTAAGTGGGTATTTCACTAATATATATCCTAATGTGTTCAACTTTGTTTGAGAGCAGCAGGTCATTTTTACTATCTGGAAGGATATAAGTGGAAATTCACATAAGAGCATTATACAAGCTGTGAAGTGCACCTCTTGAGGAAAAACTTCTTTACTTTTAAAAGACTCTTATACACCGCAATTTGCAAGTGTTAATTCATGATAATTGAACTTATAAACACGGAGCAGCATTGATTTAAACACTTAACTACGGTTTGTACGTGAAGACCTCAGCCTTTGGCCTCAATAATGTTTTAAAATTAACAGTCATTATACTTTTTCATAATATGACTTAATAGTGCCAATGCCAATCAAGTCCTATTTTTCTAAAAGTGTAAAACAACGCGACCAATAGGCACATTGATTTGAAAAAAATAAATTACATTTTGAGTGAGGTGAATCAGCTCACTCAGACATTACAGTTACTTCTTATGACATTTGGGCCCAGAGTTAATGACCTCTGCTGATTTATTTTGGTGTATGAACCTGTGAAATAAATACTTAATCTGACTTGACTCCTCTCGGTAGTCGACTGCAGCTACAGTAATGAAGCATTAAATTAGTTCTGAGGTGACTCAGGGTTTTATGATGTTACTTAAGGAACATTTTGTTTCTTTCCAACCCAACAACAGATAAGTTACCAGAGTATTGAGTCGTCGGATCCAAGCATCAACGTCCCAGGTCCCAGAAGGACGGTGTCAAAGCTGAAGAATGAGACCTACCATATGTTTTCCAACCTCCATCCTGGAACCACTTACCTGATCTCTGTCCGAGCTCGTACAGGGAAGGGCTTCGGCCAGACTGCCCTGACTGAAATCACCACTAATATCTCAGGTATACCCACCACAGTCTGACTCTACTGTTTTAAACACACACAAGAGTAATTGTGTCAGTGCATCAACATAAAAAAAGGGATATGAGTTTAGATGAAATCAGGACAAGTCATTTCTAGCATCTTTGTAATAATTAAATCTGATATATACAGTTGTTAGTACTGGCCCTGTGCCTTTATTATTTAGAAAGGTAAGGAAATAGTTTGGGTAATTCCCTCCTCTCTAAATCGTTCTATCAAGTGTGTCTTGTTAGAAGTCTCATGGCCAACTCTCATGCAAGCATAAACAAAATTTTATGTGCATTGTAAAAATGTAACTGAATACAGAACAGGAAAGAAAAACTGGTTTAAAGCAAGGTCCAGGCCTGGTTTTATTTGATGTTTTGTCAAAGACTTGTGTTGGTAGAAGTCAAAAAGAAACAGTATATTATACCTACACTGCTGCAGTTCTACAGAAATAAATGTAGTAAAATTGGCAGTTAATTTGTGATTTGCTTTCAGTTTAAGCAGCCCTGAATGAATAAAATCGGCTCAACACTGAGCTGCATAAAATGTTTTATATCACATTGTATCATGGAGAAATGCATCATATTGAATCAAATTGTGTCTTTTTTAAAATGTATTTTTCATGAGAATAAGGCAGACCAAGGCACAGCAGATAAGCTCATCATAAGCAAGGTGAAATACTTGACAACATGTAAAATAGAAAATGAAGCCTGGGTAATGATTCAATACCACGGTATGTGTGTTCATTATGTCCTTGCTTGTCCTTTAAAAACAGCGGTACTTCTGTATTCTTGAGTTTGACTTGCAAAGCAAGACTATTTTTAATAAAAGGGAAGACATGACACCAAACTTCATTGTACAACATGAATTCACATGGAATTCAGAGAATAAAATGAACATCAGATAGAAATCACTTCATTTGTAAAGAAGATTTACAGTTTTCCATAATTCTTGTGGTATTTCATCTCAAGGGAAAAGTCAGTATATATTTCCTGGTTTATTTCAGTCCATTGAGTGACTGCTGGAGTCTCTTTATTCAGCCTTTCCTGTTTCTTTTGCTCCCTCTAAGTAGTATTTGTAACTGTAATAAGTATCTGTTTTGTTTTTTTCAGCCCACATGGCACATCGGTCACATAAATAATACTGAAATCAAACTCCAGCCATGGGCTGTTTATTGATCTGATCTCTGCTTCCACATCAGCCCTGTAAGAAGAAATATTAGATTTATGTGTATCTTTAATGTCTTGTACCTTTGGCAGTGCATTGAGATGTGGATCACGCTGACCTCAGTGATGGAGATGTTCTTAGTGCTTAGCACTGAGGCAGTGTTAGGGCTACTGTAAAAACATATAATGGAGATTGAAGCAGAGTTTCATATCGAGGCTTTTCTTGTTGCCATCACTGCCTATCACTGGTGCAGCATGCAGGTACAAATGTAGACTTCATCTACCATGTGCTATAATAAGGATCTGGGTTTTCTCTCTTTTGACCTCAGCATCTTTCTTCTTTCACAGAGGCAAGAACTACTGCTCCCAGAGTGTTAGAGCTAGTTTCCATTGCCTCTTCAAACTAGTGACACACTGTCATCTCACAGTCCTCAAGACATAAATTAACTCATAGGAAGCAGATAAACACCACAGAGGGGACACTCCTGTGTTATGTATAAAGAAAGATGCAGTACATACTAGGGACCAGAATGTCACTTCCGAGACTCAGAGCTTATTACCGGTGATAGGAATCCAGCCTCAGTGTTTCTATTTCCTTTTAATGATGCATTTGTGCTTGTTAAGGGGATGGGATTACACCTCTTAGGAACACACAACACAGCCACTCCCACTTCCACCCAGTGACACATTTACTCTCTCTTGCTCCTTCTGCCCCTATCTCTTTACAAAGAGGGCTGGTTTGTTTAATTATAGATTTACTGCACAATCACTGCCTTACTGGCTGTATTTCAGATGGAAAGCTGGCACAAAGCCAGACCACAGATAGAGTCCAAAAGTCTTTGCACATCATACTCAACCTCCTCCACTGGCCCACGGTGCAGAACATTCACTTACACTGAGCATCTCTCAAATCTGCACTGACAGCTAGCAAACACCGCACACCTTCAACAGCTACTCCTGTCAGCATCTTCAAGCAATACCCACTGCAGAGTTTCACATACACACATTCTCTCATGCATACACACACGCATATACATTCAGCACACAATCAACCTTCAGACAGACTCTGACGGCCGACATCAAAACCTCTTTTACTATGCTGTAGTTCAACAAACCACAGCAGACCTTTAATGTCAACAAATGCACGCTCACTTTTTCTTAATGCCTCACCTTAATTGATGTCAGTTCCTTTGGCTGTTGTATTAGCAAAAGGCTTTCTAATATGATAATCATTGATTCCTCATGAATAGTTTGCTCTTTTTCCCCTCACTAATTGACTACTGATATTAAAGAGAAATGTGCTGCCACATCTCCAGGGAGGAGTCAGGCTTTACCCAAAATCCTTTTAAATGAAAAGCCCATTCAGTTCAGCCTCACTCCCATGACTTTTAATTGGAATTGTATCCAAGACAACTAGAAGGCAAATTCAAATCAAATATGGAGGATATGGGTGTTGGGTATATTTTTACTTTATGTGGAGGAATGGATGGCTTTTACTTCAACGTTACGGTCTGTCAGTTTCATGAGATGTTAAGGGGCTGAGTATGTTTATGTGGAAATAAAAAGAAAGGACTATGCCTAAACTGAATTAGGAAGACTAAAAGGGGTGCAGGATAAGGAAATGTGTGTTCATGCATGTGCATTAATTATATTTGTTGTGAAAACTGAGGGTGTGTGTATTTCTGTGTGTACATATGTCATTAGCTCCCACATTTGACTACGGAGACATGCCCTCCCCACTGAGTGAGACAGAGAGCACAATTACTGTCCTCCTGCGTCCCGCCCAAGGCAGAGGAGCTCCTGTCAGGTGAGAAGATTATCTCAAATGTACATTCAGGTCATATTTATACCCAGCATTGTTTGTTACATATGCACCTCCACCCTGTGTTCAGTACTTACCAAGTGGTGGTTGAAGAGGAAACTGGGAAGAAAGTAAAGAGAGAGCTCGGGCAGCAGGATTGTTTCCCGTTACCAATGTCCCATGTTGAGGCCCAGGCCCGGGGCACGCCGCACTACTACACAGCCGAACTACCACCCAGCAGCCTGCCAGAGGCCAGCCCTTTTACTGTGGGGGACAATCACACTTATAACGGCTACTGGAACAGCCCTTTGGATCCCCGCAAAAGCTACCTTGTCTACTTCCAGGCAATGAGCAACTTCAGAGGGGTGAGTGAATAGAAGCACTTATTCTATATCCTCTTATTTTGGCTGGATTATATCCAGACTGATTTCTGAAAGCATGGATTGCAAAAGCAAAATACATGACATCTGATATATGCAAATTCATCCCACAGTTAGAGGGAGTTTGAAATATGATTCCAATCTAATTTCGGTGTGTCTCAGTCCTGTTGCTCCAACTGCTAAAAATTACTTGCACTGTGACAAAATGATGATAAAATGATAAAATCCAGAGCGACAGAAGTGCTGAGTAGAATCCATGCTGCCACTAGTATAGCTTTATGGAGGAAAAGCAGTGAAAATGGACAGACATAAATAGATGGTGTGCTGGCACTGCTTTACAGACAAAACTGGAAAGCTGTTGAAAGCCTTTAAACATAAGAAAACAGCATCACCACCATAGTTATATAGTTACAGAGGCCTGTGTAATTACCATGGCAATCCATGCAGATAGGTGAGTGATGTCTAGACACACAAATCTTATCACTAGCAAATAAATGTGCGTCTGTCTCAAAAGATGTGATTTGAGTAACAAATCTCAGTCAGACACATCAGATTTGAAAGTGTCTTTTGTATCAAATGGGACAACAATGAGGACGAGTAATGGAAGCGCTCAGCAGAATCAATGCTGCTACCAGCAGAGTGCTATGAAAAATAAATATAATAAACTGTCCGTTGGCATTTTGAGGGCAGGCTTCAGTATAGACAGAGCTGGAAGAAAGTCAAAGCTGTAAAGCCACATCACCAGCATAGCTCCAGTGTTACCTAAGCTCCCAGCAGCAGTTTGATGGTTTTGGCAGTGCTTTATCGTCTAGCTGTAGACATTAGTATTCAGAATAGTTCTCAGCGAGTGATGAGTGCTGGTAATGACTATCTGTATTTGCTAATGCTGTGGTTGATGCTCTAGGACAGTTGGCATTGTCTAGGATCACAACCCTTGAAAGAGTATTTATGCTGCTGGATGAAAACATATTGAGCTGGCGGTGTTGCTACTTGGAAATTATGTATGTTTATATCCCACAGCTTTGATTCTTTGCAAACAAAGCATGTCTGAAACAGTGAATTACTTGCATGCATTACTTACAGCTAGCAGAGCTGTGATTAGCTGGCATTAGTTAGAGTCAACAGTGTACTCCACTTCATTTGTCTCTTATTTTCTCTTCTGTCTTGTTCATCATTAAATAGTCCCTTAATAATTTCCCCATCATTTCCTCTCTTTCTCTATACATCTAATTGGTTGAGAGGAAAATACAGAAAGTGTAGCCTAAGAGATGCTTAATGCTTTTATCTGTGTTTGTACGACCGCAACGAATACATTGTGCATCTTGGTTTTAGACCTTGTTAATTGAAAAACAGCACAGTTTTCCACACTGTTGTGTTTCTATCCGTTTCCATTTCTTGAGCACACAAAGCCCTCCGGTCTCCAGTCGTACCCAGAGGACGCCACATTACCTTCCCAAATTCCATTACAGGAAGAGCCGCTACCTGGGTGAGGCAATTACTTAAGGATAATTGGACACAGGTGCAGAAAATCAGAGGTAGAAAACTGCTGCTGCTTTAATATTCACAGACCGTGGAGATGTGTTGTCATAGGTAACACAGCCCTCTGTGAACATCGGCTACAAACACATACATGCAAGATATGTGTTGCGTCTGTTTGAGAGTTTGTCTTTTCTCTCTGAAGAAAAATGTTCTTCTTCAGTGCAGTAGAGTTGTACGACAAAAACCTGATTACAGTCCAGCGGCACTGACAGTATTGTTCTGCACCTCTTCTCATACTACCCTACTGACCCTTTGGACTGCCTAATTCATTCTGTTTTCTCATTTTACGCCAATAGTTTCTATTCATTATAATTTATTCCAACAATTCTTGGGCTTTTCCACTGTTACATCATAGGATTTTCCAGCGTTATATCTCTGTCCTGACAATTATATAGTTTTTTTTTGTTAGATGTCTCTACATTTTCACCATTATATTCTGTTTTACTTTGTTGCATCATTTTGTGAGATTACATCATGACTTCTTGGTATTAAAGACTATTACTGTATATGCCAGTGGCATATGCTTTATTTTCAAAGTCGAGTATTTGGAACATTTCAAAAGCAAATGAGTTAAAATCTTACAATTCAGGTGTTCCATTGAGTCGAATTCTCTATAGATGAAATGTCACATATACACACCGTACATAACCTATTGAACAGCAAATGCAGAATCATTATGCCAGTGGTTCCAACCTTTTCTGGCTCGTGACCACCCAATATTACAAATTTCTGGCGCCTCCAGACATTCAAAATGGAGACTTTTTTTGTCTAAAATTAATTTGTTTTTGATCATATAATAGTTTGCTGTACTATGTTGCAAATAGACTTCAATTTTAGATGACATTTAGTCCATATAATGTATATTATTATGGATGGAGGCAGAAAAGCCAGGTGTAGATTACTGCACAAAGTGAGAATTTTATTTCCCTTGGTCAGGATATGTACAGTCAGTCCAGCTTGAATTTCCAAGGCTGACAATTAATACTGAACAAACAATAACTCAAACTATGAATTAAGAAAGAGCTGCAGCATCTGAAACCGACCACAATGAACATTTGAAAGATAAACAGAGCCACAGTGCTTCAGTTTCAGCTTCAGTTTGTCATGTCTTTCATAGATTGTGATTGTCTCTCTCAACTCACCATATATTTTTTATTAGTAAGTTTTTATTTTGATTTTTGTCAGTTACTAGAAATTTCAGGTGACCCCATTTGAATTCCAGGTGACCCCACGTTGGGTCCCAACCCCAACGTTGAAAAACACTGCATTGTGCCTTCAGTTTATTTATTCAACTGTTGTAAAATGTGTCACAAACATTCACTTGGTTTATCAAAGCTAAACTCAAGAATCCATATCAGTGACAAAACTTCCTATTTCCATTAATAGATGAGATAGAGTCCAGAGTCCTTACAACCTTTCTGAGGTTTAGGCAGCTCAGAAAATGAATAAATGAATGAATATCACACAAATGTGTAAAATATAAAATGATGAAATCACAGCTTTTTATGTTGCCAACTTCACTCATGTTTCTCACTGAAAATGACTCACTAGAATTACACACGTAAATATAATAACACCTTCTCTTTCACACAAAAATATTCTTAAAGAGGAACTATGCAAGATTTGGCTCTTTTTCGCTGTTTTTGTAGCATTTTTACATTATACCAACACCTAACCCTCCCCCTCCAACCATGTGCATTTGTTTTCAGTGAACCCGGCGACGAGAAGGCATTTCTTATAGATATGGTCCACATAATGAACTACATACATCTGACGAAAACTAGATTCAACTGACAAAAGTCTGTGTCTAGTGGTAAAAACACAAACATACACCTACGTGACACAAACAATTGGGATTAATAGTGTATGCTAACATCTCTGCTAGCTAGCAAGCATCTGGGCAAAATGAGTTCATTAACGAGTAAACCAGTGTTTTTAAACCTTGGGGTCGGGACCCCACGTGGGGTCGCCTGGAATTCAAATGGGGTCACCTGAAATTTCTAGTAATTGATTAAAAAAAAAAAAAACTTACTGATTAAAAAATATATGGTGAGTTGAGAGAGAGAATCCCAATACATAAAACACATGACAAACTGAAGCTGACACTAAAGCACTGTGGTTCTGTTTATCTTTCAAATGTTCATTGTGGTCAGTTTCAGATGCTGCAGCTCTTTCATAATTCATAGTTTGAGTTCTTGTTTGTTCAGTATTAATTGTCAGCCTTGTAAATCCAAGCTGGACTGACTGTACATATCCTGGCCAAGGAAAATAAAATTCTCACTTTGTGCAGTAATCTACACCTGGCTTTTCTGCCTCTGTCCATAATAATATACATTATATAGCCTATCATGTCATCTAAAATTAATATTCATTTGCGACATAGTGTAGCAAACTATTACATGATCAAAACAAATTAATTTTAGAAAAATAAAAACAGTCTCCATTTTGAATGTCTGGGGTTGCCAGATATTTGTGATGTTAAATGGGGTCACGAGCCAAAAAACGTTGGGAACCATTGGAGTAAACCCCGTTACAATAGCAATCATCAAAAGCACACAAATGCACTGAAATATATAGAAGAGAATTTATCTCAGCAGTACTTACAAGTGCAACAGCATCAACGCCAAGACTGCATCTGTTTTACATGTTTGTTTGTTTTTTTTTTGTTTCAGCTCGTTCCATTCTGCAAAAGCTCGACCAAAGCAGACTGTCTTATTCCTGGTTTGGTCACTCACTCTTTTCTCTTCCTCCATCCTCTGAAAACAGCCACTTTTTCCTTTTCTCTGCTGGTTCTGTTATGGTACATGCCTGTGAAATGAAGGCATGGCTGGCTTGTATTTACAGTTAACCAGCCGTTTGTGTTGTAGTGCTGTAAACCATGCCGTTTCTCACGAGAGATAAGGTCTATGCCACAGGGACGGTGTGAGAGAAGTTGCAAGTGGAATATTCAGCCCAAAAAACACTAGTGGGAAGGAGGAGGGCTTCCATTCTCCCCCTAATACACCATTTAACCATCACTATTACTTTAAAGCTTTATTACTTAAATTACTTTAAGCTGTTCAATTAAGGTAAAAATCTTGCATAGTTCCGCTTTAAAGCTGCGGGAAGCACAAGAGGGGATTAATACACACTTTACTTTTGCAGCTCTTCCTCTCTGTCTGAATCAAAAACTTAGACTTAAACATAGATGATGTTGTTTCACATCACTATGGAAAAACAGAGCTAAAATATCATGGTTAGAGGAGCTGCCATGTTGTACAGAGAAGATCAGTAGAGATGCATCTGATGGAGTTCATAAAGGCGATCTAATAAAAGCTGTAATCATATATTTGACTCCGTATCTGTCTCCAAACGCCTATAGTCAGTGACATTCTTGCATCACCTTGTGGATTTTCAGCAGCTTGGAAACGGAATATAGATGAGGTGAAGTCTGCTCTGCTCTGCTTTTCCTCCTCTAATATGGATTTGTGGCCCAGTGTTGTCAAAAAAGCATCAAACACTGAAGCTTTAATTCTTTATTTTATGATATTAGTGTGGATAAACAATGATATAAACAACTTAATTGGTTCATGACATATAAACATGGGGTAGTAATTCTATAAAGATGTTTTGCAGAACTGTGCAACTTTCATCAAAAACACATTTTTATTGTTTTATTTTTAAAAGCCTGCCTTTAGTTACATGCACTGTAAAAAAAAAAAAAAAAAAAAAAAATCCTGTTGTTTTCACGGAAAAAAATGGCAGCTGTGGTTTCCAGAACAATACTGTAAAAAACACATCCAACTGTAAACATATTTACATGGTAACATGTAGATCTTAACATTTTAAACATGTATATTTAACATTGGATTTAAATGGTAAATGGATTGCACTTATTCAGTGCATTTTATACATCTTCATGGTGTCCAAAGTACTTTCTAAAGCCACCAGGTCAATTCAGGGTTCAGTGTCTTCCATGGACACTTTGACATATGGACAGTCTGAGCCAGGATTCGAACCACCAACCCTTTGGTTATTGGACGAGCTGCTCTAACAACTCTACCAACCCATTAATTTACAAATTTAAAATGTTAAATTGTTAAATGTTTACTTTTTTATAACTTTTTTATTAAAAAAAAAAAAAGCAAATAGTGCCAGGATTCAAACCACCAACCCTTTGGTTATTGGACGAGCTGCTCTAACAACTCTACCAACCCATTAATTTACAAATTTAAAATGTTAAATTGTTAAATGTTTACTTTTTTATAACTTTTTTATTAAAAAAAAAAAAAAAAAAAAAAGCAAATAGTGCGTTATTTCAACATTATGGTCTTGCAGTTTAAACAGCACCACATTGTTTTTCAATTTACAGCTTTATTTTTGAAAAACAATAGAAATACATCATTTCTACATACAAATCTGGTTTTGTTAACATACTCTTCTTTTAAAACTACAGCTATATTTGATTCAATCGTTGACACAAAAATCTTTTCAAATAAACAACTTTGCATTGTATTGTCACTTACAGTTTTTGTATGTTGCAATTTTACTTTTTGGTGTTAATTCTACAGTCATTTTTTACAGTGTGTCAAATATTAAACACAAGCTGGTAAAATGTTCCAGATGCTTCCAGTATCTCCCAGAAACTCTCTGTAGGTGGACTATCCAAATAAACTGTGGCCTTTTACCCTGTGAGCTCTGTCTGTTGCTTGCCAATTTTTGTCACGTCAATTCCTGTCTCTTATTTTTTTCCCCCTCAGCGTCTCTTTATTGTCCCATGACTAGAAGTGGGTGGCTCATCCCCACTAGTAGCATCTTTTTCCAACCCAGTGGAGAAACACACGGAGGGAGTGCAGTGTGAGCACTTCACACAACTAGGCTACTAAGCATGGGATTAGATAGGGGAGGCCTGGCTTTACTGGCGGATGGGATTAGGTTTTGTTTTGCCTGGCATGGGGCCAGCATCCATGACCCACAATGAGTGGAGGAGTACAACGCCAAATCACACAGCCAGCACTGTCCCTGTCTGTCGGCGACGGCTGCCTTTGACTGGTCACAGTCACTGTAGAAATCTGGGCATGACTCCTGCATTGGTGCTGCAGGACTGAAGCCATCCCTCATGAAAGAACGACAATGAGCCAGGAGGGCGGTAACTAAAATTTAGTCTAAAAGGGAAAAATATACTCCTGGGATTATTTATTTTAATTACCTTTCCCCAGCTTATTTTGGAAGGAAATGAAAAGTACCTGTTTTGAACTAAAAAGCTCAGACTAGTTCTGCTTAAGAATAAAACATCAATGTAGTTTCGTATTTATTTAGATAAAACACACACTGATAAGACCCTTCTGCATATGGATGTGTTGATAAAGACTACAAATAACTGTCAGCTGCTTTATGATCTTTAAAGTCTGGCAGCTATTTAAGACATTCTCATCCTGAACACCTTATTAAAATGTAAACTACATTGTCAGGTTACTTATTTTATCATTTAATTATATGGCTCATTAAGTCAGATTCAGAGTGGTTTGTGTTTGTCTTCAGTGTCTTTGTGAAGGGGTTGCATTCATCCCACCTAATCTACAACAGTAGCAGCAACGGGAATGTTTAAGCAGTATATGGGACCCATAATATTTGGCATTTACCCACACTAATTATCTGGAGAGCCGCTGTCAAGCCTCTCTAATTGCTTTGATTGATTCATCTAAAGAGGTGCATCTAAGGAGGTTTTGCAGACTAAGGCATCTCCAAACTTCACATACATGCACTGTAAGACCTTAAGTGTATGTAGCAAAGGCCTGTGTTGTGTGCTGGCATTTGTGTTTCATATTTGGAGCTGCCAGGAATCACCAGGCCCTCTGGCGAGACTGGCACAGCGTGGACAGACGTGTGATGTGCGTCCCACAGACCCAATCCTCCCAATTAACTCTTCTGCTGAGCCGACAAACACTGATTTGCATGTGCGTGTATTGGGATGTGCTTCAATCTATCACAACTGCCTGATTTGGTTTTTTTTTTTTTTTCATCTAAAGCAAAAAAAAAAGATGTTAATGTAGTCTCACTCAATATGCCAAAGCTTGTACTAACCAAACGCTTTTTTTTTTTTTTTCTCCATAAAGAAGCAAAGTTCAGATGAATCAGCTTTTTGATGGACAATGTTCCCTATAATTGAGTCAGTTGAAAAGCTCCGAGCCACCAGTCAGCATTTCAATAAACACAAACACAAGAGGTGAACTAGGGGTGCATCTTTATATAATGAGATTAATAATGATTAAATACAAGCTTAAACAAACAGCTCATCAATAGTCATTCAGGTAAATTTTATCACAGAACAACAGCACTACTGTGAGCGTTCAGCTTTGCACTCACTTTTGGTTGTTTGTTTCCAAGACATAATCCACGATGTCAGTGCACAAAACAGTATTTATTTGTATGATTGGTAAACTTAGATGAAAAAGTAATTCATTCTTAAATCTGTAATTTCATATTCAAGTCACGACAATAATCACAACAAAATCTATTGTAAGTACAGTGAAGAGAAATTGTGGTCTGAGGCCATTTTCTAAAATAAATGAACTCCAGACTTGTGGATAAAACTGACTGCATTTCACGTTTACCTCACCAGTCGTTATCCAGTCATGCTGTACATAGTCAAACCAAATCAAAAGAATAAAAAGAGTCACAGCGTCAAGGGATGTCAGTATAATCATTTTGATAACCTTTGTATAAATAAGCCTTCCATTGTGTTTTTTTCTTTGCTCTCATGCAGTTCAAGTATGACCATTAGAAGGACTAAACAAGTCTCAAATGACATTTTCTAATATGAGTGTGCTTTGTAATTTATGAAATCTGTGGTGTTGGTTTGTGAAAATGACAGCGTGTCTGACAGATAGCATATTTATTTGGAGTTTGTGTCTGTATTTTCACATCAAACCAGTGGGTTAAGAACTTGTTTAAGGGCCTGTCATCATAAAAATGAATTTTCAATTTTTAAAAATCTATTTAACCACAGTTTGAGGAAAACACTTTTTGCTTATTTTTCAATGGGTAAATTAGCATAATTGTACCATAGTGCATGAATTAGCATCTGTAAATCTTAATTTGATCATGCATTTCCTCCAAAAGGTGGCAGGATGGAATTGGATTACAGTCCTGGATCTCATTAGTGTTGTTTGACAAAGGTCCTTTTCATAACACTGAGATGTCATCAACTGAAATTTGAATAAAATGAATTTCCTTTCATGGCGGTGCACTGGTCTGAAACCCTCTTAATTATGCTCTCCCTTTCAACTCTCATCTTTTCTCCTTCAGCAAGAATCTCTAACCTCCTTCTCAAACACTTCTCCACTGCTCTTCGATTTGAGATGTTTTGTAATCATCAGCAGGGCTTTTAACGCACTGATGATACGTCCTTTTACTCTGAATATTTATCCTGTGGTTTATCTGTGGTAGTGTCTTAGATTAAATCACAAGTGTCAAACATGCGGCCTGGGGGGCCAGATCCGGCCCGCCAAAGGATCCAATCCGGCCTGCAGGATGAATTTGTGAAATGCAAAAAATTACACTGAAGATATTAACAATGAATGGTGTCAAAATCATTTTAATTCAGGTTCCACATACAAACACATACAGTCCAATTAGATTTCAAGTGGGTCAGAGCCAGTGGAATATTATCAGAATAACCTATAAATAATGACAACCCCGAATTTCTTTGTTTTTTTGCTGTATAAAAGTAAAATTACATAAAAATGTTTCCATTACCAAACTATACTTTTACAAAAAACGTGAATAACCTGAACAAATATGAACAAACGGAAATGTCTTAAGAAAAGTACATTTAATTTTACCAATATTCTGCCTGTTTCTAAATGTTTTGTGCGATTGTAATGCACATGTGTAAATGATAAACTGATAAACTGAGGCAGAATATTGTTAAACTAGCACTTGTTTTTCTTAAGATAATTCAAGTTGTTCATGTTATTCAGATTTTTAAGGAAACTTTGTAGATGTAAACCTGATCATTATATAATTTTACTTTTTTCACTGTTATTATTTTACTGGTCTGGCCCATTTGAGATCAAACTGGGTTGAATGTGGCCCCTGAACTAAAATGAGTTTGACACCCCTGACTTAAATGATTATTTGCAGAACAGATGATTTGAAACCTTAGAGATGGAGTCCACTCAGAGGTGAAACCACCATGGTTCAGATGTGGTCCACACCTACCTCACACATTTGCCATGTATCTGAGGAGTAAACATGTTTTAGTATTCAGTTACAGCATGTTTTTATCTGCTCTTGTCTTATTTTCAAAGTGATATATGTGTTCGTCTCAGCTCAGTATTTCATGTCACCCTCCGTTCTTTTATCACATCTCTTTTATGCAAAAGTGGCACCCTGTGTTCTGATGTCTGTATTTTCTTTCTCTTTCAGGAATCCAGAATAAACTGCATTCGCATCGCCCGCAAAGGTAATTCCACTTGAATATTTCTCTCCCTACAAACACTGTGACCTTGATGCATTTTCCTGCGTCAATACTCAGTGCTTGACATTCACATCTTTTATTTTCTTTCATTGTTCTAAGACGGAAAATTAAGAATATATTTCTGCCTCAGTCACTGTGGGACTGTATGCACTATGTTCACCTCCCACTCAAGTAGAAAGGTGAGGATGTGGACAAATCTCATCTGACGGTCCTGGTTGTGTAGCTCTAGGCCCCAGAGAAAAGGGCAACAAGCGGCCGGGGATTAGAGGTCAGGCTTTCATCGTGTTTGTTTGGGGGCAGACGCTGGGCCACGCTGCATCAAAGACAGTCTCTTTGTTCTCATCAACCAGCACAATAGACGGCTACATCTGAAGGGCTTTGACCTCCGTACGGTCCACACGGGTCCTCCAGATCAAAACTTCCAGATGGAGCTACCTTGGCCTATCAGTATGAAGAAAGCTCTGCCCCCTTCTTCTGTACCTCTGCTTTTGGATTCAAAGGGACATGAAAAGGGCAGCAAAATTGACTCTAAGTCCTGATGGCAGGAGAGCTCCTCTGCCACAGTACATTGTCAGATCATGGTGAATAAAAGTCATGTATTTATAGTTATCATAGCACTGCAACAGTAAGCAGAGTCTTGCAAGTAAATTGACTTGGCAGGGCGTCTTTTTTTTAGTGAAGGCCTCTTTTTGTGAGCGCAGAATGAAAACGATGAGGCTCTCCTCAAGCATAAAGCCAAAAGGCAAGGCCAGCCATTTCAGCTCAGCGTCTCACTCCATCTGCCCTGCACAGACACCCGGTTGGGCAGTGATTAATTATGCTTTCTCACAGCAATGAGCTTTACACTGCACTTGCCTTTTTTTCTTTGACACCAAGCGAAGAAGGAATGGAAGAAATGTACAATGTGACCTATGTCAGGAAAAAAGATAAATAAAAAAATGTCAAAATTATACATTTTCACTTACTAATTCCAGTCAATGTCAGCAGAAGATACATTTTTTTCATATTACAAAGTGCGCATCATCAAAAGAGATGGTTGTGTATTGTTTCTTTAAGATTCAATTGAGTATCCCTGTGGTTTACATGTAAAAATCACACTTAAACAACAAACCACATTTAACCATTAGTTCAAGTCAAGATATGTGAATTTACACATTTTCATCTGTGCAAATATCAAGGATTAAACTAGTCGATCTTAACTCAGGATTTACTTTAACCCTTTCATGCACAAATTATGAGAACCTTAGACAATATTTTTTTCTTGAGTGTTTTTGTTCTGCTTTACGTATGAAAAAAACAATGCAATTGATTTTTTTTTTTTTTTTTTTTTTTTATGAACGTATTTTTCATGGAGTTACAAAAATGTCCACTCAGCTGGACACCGTTCATTTAAGTTTTGAAGCAAAGAAACATTTATTTAAAAATCATCGTCAGAAAGTGATAAACTGTGTGAAAACTATGAAATAAAAGCATTTTTAATGCCGCTAATTGCTAAATCGCTACTGTTTTCTCACATTTTATCATACTCTAATATTAGTTATTACTCATTTCATGGAGATAGAATCCTCCTGAGACCCAGGAAATGGACAGTTTTAGCTTTTTTACTTTAAAATTTGTCTTGATTGGAAACTGCATCATGCAATAGTTTTTTCAGATACATTTTTAAAGCTATTTTTATTTATTGATTGATTTTTTTAATGGAATGTCCTTTGCAATGCACAGCATTTTTATAGTAAAACTGTCAAACGTTTGTCCCCTACAGAGGACAAAATGCATTGCTGGGTCTGAGGAGGATATGCAAAAAAATAAAAATAAAAAAAGTTTGCTTATTACAGTCACACTAAAACATGTTACTGCAGATCAGGTTTATGAAGAACAGCAAAGTTACAGTAATTGTATCTATTGCAGTGTTTTGGATGATGCATAAGAGTCCTGATATGGAACTAAAACAACAAAACCCATGAATAAACAATAGAACAGCAGTAGAATAGCTGTCCACTGTAGTGACCAGCATGCATGAAAGGGTTCAAGGCCACAGCCTCTTCTGTCATATCACAAAACCGTCTTTGCAATGTCTGACTTATTTGTTAACCCTTTCATGCATCAATTATGAGAACCTTAGTCAATATTTTTTTTCTTGAGTGATTTTTTTTTTTTCCTCTTTAGGCATGAAAAAAACAACGCAATTGAATTTTTTTTACGACCCTGTTTTTCATGGAGTTACTAAAATGTCTGCTCAGCTGGACACCATGCATTTCATTTTTGAAGCGAAGAAACATGTATTTAAAACCCATCATCAGAAAGTGATATACTGTATGAAAAATATGAAATAAAAACATTTTTAATGCTGCTAATGCCATTTTCTCACATTTGAACAGACTCTAATACTAGTTGTTACTCAATTCATGGAGATAATATGCAAAAAAAAAAATCTTTTTGTTCAAGAAAACTGTTAATTATGGTCTAATAGCCTAATAATTAGCAATTGATTTACACTCAAACATGTTACTGCAGATTAGGTTTATCTAGAACAACAAAGTTACAGTAATGGTATGAATTGCAGTGTTTGGGATGATGCATAAATGTCCACTGTGTTAGCTGATATGGAACAAAAACAACAAAATCCATGAATATACAAGAGAACAGCTGTAGAATAACTGTCTACTGTAGTGACCACTATGCATGAAAGGGTTGAAATCATCACTGTTTGATTTGAAAAAAATCCATGTACCTTGTGTAGGTGTGAATAATTTTTTTCCAATAGCTGGCTCAGCTTTCTTCTAATAATGCTCCTCCACATCTATGAAAGACTTTGACTTTAAACACACATTTTCAGAAGAAGTAGACCTTTTACCACTTTTACTGAGTGGTGCATTGCACTCTTCTTATGGCTCAAACACTCATTCTTTCCCACACTGGGTGTTAGATTCTTTAAAGTAATATATGTTTGATATGATAATATAAGTCTTCTCTGAGTCATCACTTGATCTCAGTTTATGTGGCCTTGACTACAGCACAAATAAAACCAATATCAGTAAAAACCAGGATTTGGACTGGTACATATTCAGAGCATATGCGTCTTTGTCTGTATGTAAGTAAAACTTTACACTCTCAACAAGTTTGCAGTAAAAACTACAATTGCTCATATGCACAAATATGATGTTCTACAGTATTTTGTAACACTTTTCTGTTTTATTTCCTTATAGTGGCTGAGAATTCCATGTTTTACTTTCTGCGTGGACTAAAAACAAATGGAATGGTTTAAGTTGACATTAAAATTTGCTGACGTCTTGCCAAAAACTGATTGCACTGCCTGAAATTATGCACAGTCCGTAGCTTAATCTGGCGTGGAATTCATGTGATTATAAGCAATAGATGTGAATTGTCGAGATAATGACCTGCTCTATTCACACATGGGCTCAGTTAGACATTACACAGACTGCGTACTAGAGAGCTGGCCGAGTAAAGTCTGGTTAATGTCCACTTTGACTGATCCGGGCTGGACATTAAACATTTGTGTTCCTGCATATGGCTCCTCTGAGTAACGTCTGGAGAATTTGAGGCAGAGCAGAACAAGGGCTGTTCAGACCAAGAAAAGGAAATAAAAATTCACAATGAAAAGAAGTCTTTAAAAAAAAAAAAATGCTGCATTACATCCTCCATATGCTGCATGATGTAACAAAAAAAAACAGATACATGTAAAATTCTTACATGATTTTCAATTTCCAGGTGTGACAGGTCAGATGTTTTTGTTGTGGGTTGTGATCTCTGTGAGTCCTCTAGCATTAACATGGGCCTTTGCATCGTCGGGTGCTAAGCTGTTATTATCAAGCAGCCCATCACACGCAAAGTGGAGGCAAATGATTCTGGCCTGGATAACAAAGCTGGAGATTACATTTCAACTTTCAGGTGACAGTTTAATTAAGGATCCTCTGGCGGGCTCAACACAACAATAGACTTTCATTTCTCCTCTAAGTGCCAATTTCCACCATCAGGCAGCTGGCAGGTGCATGGATTCATGTGGAAATCTATTTCATGCTCATGTTTGGCTTAATAGAAATTTCGAGGCTAAATGTGGCAAAACCACCTTATCTGTCCAGAACGTCAGAAAAGTGAAATTGATTTTTCACCTGCTCATCTACGTTTTCCCCTTCCTTTATAAGATACTCCTGTATTTCACTTCAACACTTCATCTTAAATGAAGCTGCAGCAATTTGTGGCTGTTTCTGAATTGAGCGCATTGAAATTGTCTGAAATTTTGATTATTTTCTGTTACGCTTACGCACAGATGAAAATGCACCTTTGTGTGATAGTGTCTCTCTCTGTGAATGGAAACCATAAAAAAAAAGAATTAGCTTTGATTCACAGTCTGTGTAAACTCTGTGCTACCACTACAGCTAAGTACAGTGTGGCTGTCAGATGTAGCAGGTGTACTCTGCAAAAACCGCCCCCCTAGAAAGATATTCTTAAAGATAACCCAATTATGTAATACTGTGCAAAAAAGAAAGTAGAATAAGTCTAGTCAAATGAAAAATTAACCCAAGAAAATGTAAAAGCGTTAGAAGAAATGCTGGAGCACATCAGACCTGCGTCTGTAACTATAATATTGTGATAAAAGTGTTGGTTTCAGTTGTCAATAATAGTCACGATGAATGTAAAAAAATGTTTCTTTTAAGTTTATAGGCTGATTTTTTTTTTTTTTTTTCCAGTTACTTGATTATTTATGGTCAGAACATGATAATTATCTAAGAAATCTAGTGGTAAAACATGTAAACCAATTATAATGATAAAAAAAAACATCTTTGAAAAAACTTTTGCAAAACCACACTCTGCAGTAATTTTAGATGACAAAGTACATGAAATCAATCCTGAACAGTTAACAAAAACATACTGCAATGATATTTTGGCTAGTATAAAATGATATTATGACATTTTTTAAATTATTATCTTGTCGCCCCATGTGTCTCAATATTTTTTCCATTTGGTGTATTCATGGTAGACCTAATATTCTCATACTAACAAGTTTTAGAAGTTGCATAAGTGCTGTAAAATAAGGAAAATATTGTTGTTCCTGTGCAGACACATTATGCAACCCATTGTTTTAGCTACTTGTTAAATGGAGCTGAATATTAGCTGAAATAAATAAAAAGAGTTTAGTTTTCAGATGAAAAACGTACTTGACTTTATTTATTTATTTATTTATTTAACAACTTTATTTATTGTTGTGAACCCCACAAATACATCCACATAGACACACACGTATCAAATGGGCAAACAGAACACCAAAACAAAACAAAACAAAACAAAAAAAAAAAGAAAAATACACAAGTACAAAAAACAGATAGACCCAAAAAAAAAAAAAAAGACTCAAACCAATCTGTGTTGATCATTCTGGTCATACTCTGGCATAAGAAAAAACTCCCGTCAGTCAGAGTGTGGGCATTAAGAAGACTAGGATGGCTGTCAAAGAGCGAGAAAGAAAGAAAAATAAATACATTAAGTAAAAACAAGGAGCCAGGCAAAAGGCAGGCTCTTGATATGAGTTATGAACTGTAACCAGGGTCTGTCATATTTATCCTCCAACCCATGGACGGTATACCACATTTTTTCCAGGTCCAATCCCAATATCACCTCTTTAATCCAATGGCCATGGGCAGGAGGGTTCGACGTGATTATTTTTAAGATTCATTTCCCAGAAACAAGGCTCTGTTATTTCAGTGAAATTTTTTGCAGCGTACATTGAACTGCACACACAGCAATGTCACAGTTTTAGACAGCGCGCTGAGGTAGAAACTGAGAAAGCTAATATCCTGAGCAGTATTAAACAGGACTATCTCCAATCTAATATATCAGGTCACAGATATTAGATAAGAGATACTTGGATCAGATATGCCACACAACTGTAATTGATTAAAAAAAATCCCTATCAAATAATGAACTGGTATAGTTTTGCGTTCAACTTTCTTTAGGAGGATGATTGTAAAGCACTACAGTACCTAAGGCTACAGACAGTAGGGCTACAACATGCTTCTGTTTTCATTTTCGTTGCCCCAGATCTGATTCTTCCCCAGCAGGCTGCAATATAGAGCTCTATCCTCAGGCCTGCTCTGACTTTCTACTACTCTGGAGATCGGTTGTGCTGTTCCAACAGGCTCAGGAGGCTTGTTTCAGGGCCGTCAAGACCTGGAGGACAGGCTGACACACAGGAAAACTAGATCAGTGGGCTCCTGGAACAAGACAAAGAAAGACCCGCTGCTCAGTACCATTTACATAAGTATAAAGATTTATGCCAGGAAAATGAATAACCCGCTATTATGATAACGACCTTTCCAGTAGCTCACAGACACCCGGGCACCTTGAGATTATACTGTAGCGCTGTATGGATGACTCCAGTGCTGAAATATGTAATATAATATAATATAATATACTGAGGAAAAATGCATTTCAGCAGTGGAGTGATTGACCATAACATAAAATGTACATTTACAAGTTGATAAGGTTCAGTTTACTGTTGCAGTATCATTCTGAAACGTAAGGATTAATAGCAGTTTAAAGTGTATTGTAAGCCCTGCTACTGTACATGAATAATGAATCCCTGAGGAGTGCAGATTTGTTGGGTAGGGAACTTTGAGAATGGCTGTCTGCCCAGCTTTTACACATCACCTCTTTATTCACACGTCATGTTCAATTTGGAAATACCACTGCTTTTGAAATGTACTTCCAGTATTAAGAAGACCATTATAATTCGCCGTATCTCGTCTGTATTGTCATGTGAAAACTCTTCACTGGTGAGAAAAAGTTTTATACGCATGAGTGATAAGTTCTTTAAAGCTGGGAATTTTTCATTTTACCCTGTCTTTATTCCGTTTTTTACACTCTTTGCTTTAAAAATGCTCTGTGAATAATTTCCCCCTCACCTTAATCATCTTTTTTTTTTTTTATTTAACCTTTATTTAACCAGGAAAAAAGATCCTATTGAGATTAAGAAACTCTTTTCCAAGGGAATCCTGGCCAAGAGGCAGCATGAAATACAACACAGTTACAACATAAAATAATTTACAGGACAAGTCAGACTATGAAAAACAAGTGCAAGTCATTGAGTTAGTCTCCAGGGTTAAAACACAATAATGTCCCATCAGAGAGTGAACTTTAATTGATTGCTATTCCAACATTTATTTCAATATAAAGTAGCTCCTTGTTTTGTATTATCCCTTATGGTCTAACTAAAGCAGAAGTGAATTAAAAGTAAAAATGTAGATCATTTAGCAACAATAATCTGTCATATTGTCTCTAAAATGTCCCGTCAGAGAGATTTCGAATACTGTGTTTTGACCCTCAAGCACAAGGGTCTCAAACTCATTTTTTAGGGGCCACATTCAGCTTGATTTGATCTCAAGTGGACCGGACCGGTAAAATAATAGCATGATAACCTATAAATAATGACAACTCCAAATTTTCATCTTTGTTTTAGTGCAAAAAAAAAACAAAACATTAAATTACGAAAATACTTACTTTTATAAACTATCCAGACAAAAAAGATATGAATAACCTGATAAAAGAATACATTTCTTAAGAAAAATAAGTGCTATTTTAATAATATCATGCCTCATTCTATCATTTATATATGTGCATTACGGATCGGATCTACAAAGACACTAAACACATAGTAACAGGCAGAAAATTGCTAAAATTGTGCTTAATTTTCTTTAGACATTTCCGGTTGTTCATATTTGTTCAGGTTATTGGCATTTTATTGTTACAGGAAGTTTGTAAATGTAAATATTTTCATAATTCAATGTTATTTTTTGCACTAAAACAAAGGCAAAAATTTGAAGTTGTCATTATTTATAGGCATAATGTTTGTTTGGGTTTTTTTTTTCACATCAAACCAAGAAGAAAATATGGAGTCATTATTTTCTGTAGGTTATTATACTGTTATTTTACTTGAGATCATATTGGTCTGTATGTGGAACCTGAACTAAAATGAGTTTGACAGCCTTGACTGTGGAATTTCTGCACTTTGCACGTTGATCCCACGGGCCAGATTGGAACCTTTGGCGGGCTGCATTTGGCCCCCGGGCCACGTGTTTGAGACCCATGTTCTAGCACTTTGAGTTTGGATTTAAAAGCATTCAAGGAGATCAATTCAGTCAGTTTCCAGTCTTTTAGCAACAAATTCCATGTGCAAGGGGCAGAGCAGACATGCCTTCTACCCAGCTCTGTACGGGAGAATGGCACAAGAAGAAACAAATGTTCATCTGATTGCAGACAATAAGAATCAACACTTCGTCTTATTATTATTATCTTCCTAAATGGCCTCGCCCCGCCCTACCAGTCTGAGCCACTGCAGCTTTATACACCCCCCCGCTCTCTCAGGTCAGCTCCTGAGTGTACCAAAAACTATGCACAAGTTCAGGGGTGAGCGTGCCTTTGCTGCAGCCTCTCCATATCAGACAGGCCTCCTCTGTCTGTTTTTAAATCCCTTCCTAAAACCCATCTTTTCTCCTTGGCTTGTGAAACTGTGTGTGATGTTTGAAGGTACTATCTTTATTCTATTGTTTTTATTTGGCAGTGGTTTGTTACCTCCGCCAAGGAGGTTATGTTTTTGTCGGCGTTGGTTTGTCTGTCTGTTTGTCTGTCTGTTTGTGTCCAAGATAACTCAGAAAGTTATGGACACATTGGGATGAAAATTTCAGGAAATGTTGATACTGGCACAAGGAACAAATGATAAAATTTTGGTGGTGATTGGGGGTGGGGGAGGTGGGGGGGCCACTGATCTGCCTTGGTGGAGGTCTGCACTCTCCGAGTGCTTCTAGTTGTTCTTATTTATCTATTTTATTTATTTATTTATTTTTGTTGTTTTTAATTGTATGGCTTTTTAATCTGTCTTGTATTTTATTCTTTTATTTGGGTTTTATTTATTCTTCTGTATAGCACTTTTTCCTTTTTGTACAGTTTCTATGTCTTTAAATCTATTCTGTATTTTATTCTTCTATTTTGGTTTTAATTATTCTTCTGTACAGGACTTTGGTCCACTGCAGTTGTTTTAAAGTGCTTTATAAATAAAGTTGGACTGGATTGGATTATTAAACTACAACTATAGGAGGGCAGTAGTCCAAGTATGGCCTTGTAAATAAAGGTGTCCCAGCCTCCTAGTGGACAGGGTAGGCCAACCCACTCTGGAATACAACTCACAATGATGTGTCATGGTTTTAGAATTAGTAATAAACCTCAGAGAAGCATGATAAACTGTGTCAACCATTTGAAGACATTTTGATGATGCATTTATATAAAGTAGATCTCCATAATCTAACACCGATAAAAAAGTGGCAGTGACAAGGTGCTTTTTTTACATCAAAAGAAAAACACAACTTCTATTCTACATTTCTTCACGTACTGTACTTGAACTGTGCCTCTTTTTTAATACGACTTCTGTGTTGATGTTTTTAGCGGCCTGTAAAGACCACCGTAAGGCTCTGGAGGTCTCCCAACACTCTGAGGAGATGGGGCTCATTCTTGGGGTTTGCGCCGGGGGCCTGGTGGTCCTCATCCTTCTCCTGGGTGCCGTCATCATCATCATTAAGAAAGGGTAAATGACTTCAGATAAATGTCGAGTACTGTATTATGCACAGTCACACCTCATCGCCATCGTGTCTTTGCTTTTTATGTTTTGTTTTTAGAAGAGTTCAGTTCTGAGTTTGTGTACTTGCTGAACTTTCTAAAAGGTCATAATTGTTTTGGAAATAAGCTGGACCAACAGCCAGGGCCACATTGTGTTCATTCCCTTATGGTGCACCAGAAAGACCAAACAACTCATCTGCAGAGCCTATCTGAGTGTGAAGTATTTAATTAAAGGCGCATGCAATTCAATTAGCCACTTAATTACGCACAACAAGCAGAGGCCTGACCCTTAAATGAGATGGTAATTAGAAGGGAAAAGGTGTGCTTTTAAAGATTATTAACCACCAATCCCTCAGGTTTACATTAGATCATCTCCACATATCGCTCTGCATTTCATTTAGCTGCATTTGTAGCCGCTCTGTCTAAATTGAAGTCTGGAATTAAAGTAAGTAAAATAAGATGTCCACAGAACCTGCCGTACCAAATGAGAAATTACTCAGTGCTTCAGCGGTCATTATTACATGGCTGACACAGCACATAGACTAATATTGAATAATGTTGATTTTTGAAAGTCACCACTGCTCTGCCCATTACTCCGGGTTCCTCTGCTAAGTCGCCATGAAGTTCGCTCTTAGAGAATTGATTTCTAAATTTGCTGTGACAGGAAGCCACGTGGTTTAGTCCTTGAAGTGTAACAGTGAGACGTATTCGATTGAAGGAAACACACATTGTTCTGCCTTGCTGTGGTTTGGTCTGTCAGCACCTGCTTGGTACATTCGCATGTGTCATATGGCCGACTGCTCAGCCAAGGCTGGTTCTCATTTTCACTGTAATCAATGCACTCTGCCCTCAGCTGACATTGCTTTCATCTTACACCTCTTCTTTCTCTTGATTTTCTTTCTCTTTCTCCCGCTCTCTTGCCAGAAGGGACTACTACTCTTACTATCCGTAAGTGACTCCACCTCTTTTCTTTTCCATCGTTTTGTGATCATATACATGCTTGTGCTCTGGCTGTCAATCATAAGTTGTAGAGGAAAAAGGCTAAACCAGTCAGTCATTATATACAGTGTCTTACATTGTATTGTATCGCTTTTTCTCCTTGTTATTTGACTGATTTTTCTCCTCTCTCTGTTTCTGTCTGTCTATGATCATTTCTCCTGTATGTCCAATCTGCCTCGTTCTTCATCCATTTATAGGAAACCAGTGAACATGAATAAGACGCCTATTACCTACCGACAGGAGAAGAGCCACATGGGTTCTATGGAGCGCAGTTTCACAGACCAGAGCACACTACAAGAGGATGAAAGAATGACCCTTTCCTTCATGGATGCACACACCTGCGGCACTCGCAGTAAGAAAAACACATACAGTCCAGTGTACATAAACCTGCCAGCTCACTAAAACTACACATTGCAATTTTAGACTTGACATGCGTCATCTTTTACCTTGTTATCTTCTCAAGTGTTGGTCATTCACTCCATAAAACTCTAAATCAGTCAAAAAAAAAAAAAGAGAAGAAAAGCGATTTCTGTGAAATCCTCTGTGATAAAAGAACATCTTGCCCTGCAGCTTATCCCTGCCTGCAGCTGATACAACAAATCTTGTAAAATTGCAAAAGAAAGGAGAATTGCACAAGTGAGCTATTTGAATGAATCGAGAGAAATGATTTGTGATTCTTGTCAGTACATTTCATCTTGATCTCTCCTCTAATATTGTCAGTTTCACAGACAGAAAAAGACAGATGTGTTTACTCTAAAGTTAGTGTGAATCTGCGCTGCCTCTCTCATCATTCATGACAGAGCTGGTGTCACATCTACATAAGATCTATTATGAACATCTTTGACTAGACAAGCCTTATCATAGTGACATGTCTGTAACATTTATAGTATGCAGGAAGTCTGGGAGTGTATGTGTCAGGATAGGCATCAAGCACAACATTATGTTACATGAGTATTATTTTGAGTGTGCATCATCCCACACTAAAATAAAGCTGTCACACGGTAACACTCATAACACAAGAATTTTTCAGTTGCAGTCACACTGAAATTGTGAATGTCTCATGCAGGTGATGCTCGTAGTTCGGTGAACGAGGCGAGCAGTCTGTTGGGAGGCTCCCCGAGGCACCAGTGTGGACGTAAAGGCTCCCCCTACCACACCGGGCAGCTCCACCCCGCCGTCCGTGTGGCTGACCTTCTTCAGCACATCAACCAGATGAAAACTGCTGAGGGCTATGGCTTTAAACAGGAATATGAGGTGAAAGGCCCCTGTTACACTTCACTCTTACACTCTGAAAATAAGTGAACCACAATACACAGGAGTGTTTTTGGTGCGTCTGTGTCAAGTACTGTGGACAATTACAATTGGCTGCAGTTTTTCTAAAGAGCACTGTTATGTAATACTTCTGTAGTGACACAATATTCTGCCATAACCAGCACTGGTTGTAAATTGAACAGCATGATTGTAATTAGCCTATTTGTTCCTGCCATTTACAAAACAGGCCACAACACACTACTGCTGTGATGTACATAATCGGATGTCACACTCGGAGGCTTTTAAAGCTTTTATTTAATTTTCATCCTGAAAATAAGTGGTCTAATGTATATGTAACCTATGTCACTCCATCTCAGCAGAAGCACTTCAGAGGTTAAATAAGTGGATCCATGGTTAGAATTAGCTGGAAACTACTAACTTCAATATGCCTTGGCTCTGAAAAATACTGACCTGGGGGGATTCTTTAACATTTGCCAAAAGCACTCTTTCTTACACATTTGTACTTTCAGATGCTTGCGTCCATGATCTCATTCTTTCATGTACTGCTCAGAGCTTCTTGCAATAGGGAAGGTCACAGCAAAGAGGAAGAGAAAACTGTTCTTTTAGGTTAGCTCCCCCTTCACCACACGCTCCAACAGCCGCCTGGTTAACCTGAACATTGAGAACTGGCAGGTCTTCAGCTCTTGAAGAAGTGAAAGCTTTTATTTTTGAGAGTTGGGGAAATGAGGGAAAATACACTACTGCTTTGTACCTCATGAAGTAAGGCAGGTCATCACCCAGGCTTTTCTCAGCAGGAGTTGTTGACTGTAATTGGCAACAGTCTTAGACAGAGGGAGTATCTCGAGGACCCTCAAAACCAGCTACACAAACTCTTTGTGCTGCAGACAGTAAGACTGTAAATATTGTGAGAGGTGTTCAGGGAGCATGGGACTCATCCCTTACCTCTGATTCCTGACACTAAAATATCACAGAAAACTGCTAACTCAGATGAAGTACGGAAATTGTTAAGCCTGCACACTAAAACCCAGAGCTTTACATTGAGCTTCTTCAAGGTGGGCATTAAAATCGGTCAAGGAATTATGTTGTTTTCTCAGAACTTAAGATACTGATGGATGGATTAAGACAAAACCACTGAGGGATTGAACGGTCAAATTTGAAAAAGTTTCAGCTGTAGACATAGAACAGCATTTTATGACATCCTAATACTCAGGGTGCGATTTGTTGGGTGGGGTGGGAGGGGATCTACCCCCCTCTGGTTTTTACATCCCTACTTCTGTTCAATGAATTTCATCCTTGGGGCGGGACAACCAACCAGTGTAAATAACAGGCAGGTTGTGGCAGTTTTCTTACACCTATGTCCTACATTAGTGGCACTAACTTTGACCTGAACCAAACTGTCGGCAGTCTTAGAGTTCGTGAACGTCCCCATGCACTGGGGCGCCATAAAGAAGGAGTAAATGTGACAAATTCATGGGGTCCAGCATTTGTGGGGGACCATAGAGCAGTGGAGGGGGTCCAGTGGATGCAGGTTAGAACAGTGTTTTTCAACCTTGGGGTCGGGACCCCACGTGAGGTCGCCTGAAATTTCTAGTTATTGATGAAAATTAAAAAAAACAAACAAAAAAAACCTTACTAATAAAAAATATATAGTGAGTTGAGAGAGACAATCCCAATCCATAAAAGACATGACAAACTGTGAGTGTGAAACTGCAGCACTGTGGTACTGTTTATCTGTCAAATGTTCATTGTGGTCGGTTTCAGATGCTGGAGCTCTTTCATAATTCATAGTTTGAGTTCTTGTTTATTTAGTATTAATTGTCAGCCTTGTAAATCCAAGCTGGACTGACTGTACATATCCTGACCAAGGAAAATGAAATTCTCACTTTGTGCAGTAATCTGCACCTGGCTTTTCTGCCTCCATCCATAATAATATACATTATATAGACTAAATGTCATCTAAAATTAATGTTTATTTGCAACATAATATAGAAAACTATTACATGATCAAAAACAAATTAATTTTAGCAAAAAAAAAAAAAAAAAAAAGTCTTTGTTTTGAATGTCTGGGGTTGCCAGAAATTTGTGATGTTAAAATGGGGTCACGAGCCAAAAAAGGTTGGAAACCACTGGGTTAGAAGTTGTAAAAATTCTGTGTAAGATCCGCTGTGTAATAGATGAATAGAACCCGAGAGTTGGATGTTGAAAGCTTCACTTTTGTTTCACGCCAGCGTTAGTTATGGACTCCCCCACGCACACACACACTCCAAAAAAAAAAAAAAAATCCCCCCCTCTGTGTTTTTTGACAAATCGCACCCTGCTAATACTTATGAAACTGGTTGCCTCCCTCCTGTTTGCGCTCTCACCCTGCTTCATTTCCCTGCTTTACTAGCGGTCTGTCTTGCTTCCTGGTTCCAACCTAGACATCTCAGACGTCAAGACAGCTGCACTACTCATCAGCAGTAGTGAAAGTTGTATCAACATAATAATTAACACTCTATCTCATTAAGGCAATCAAACTGTCAACTTCAACTGGAGAGATCTAAAACAGCGGCTGCCCTGGTTGTATGCGGTACTGCAACTGAGTTTCCTACTCTGTTTACTGAAGGGCCTGGCCAAGCGAAAGTGAACATCAGGGTCAATTTATTTTTTCTCTAAAACCATACTTTTTATTACACAGCAGGAAAGACATATATCTCTAGTTTCTGATTCTATGTTTATTTAATTTGTACCTGAATTACAACTGGATATGTAAGAAAATATATGACAATACAGTGTAAATTAAGAACAGTAAAAGGTTGTAAATGAATGTGTACAACATAAATTCAGAATATAAATAGCAATGTGTAAATAAATCTGTTCAAAATATATGCCTGTGTCTAATCTTATATTTCATAATAATCAAATACTATAATGATTTTAAATGAATTTATTATAAAAATCCCCACAGAAAGATGTGTATTAAATATAGTAATGAAACATTTGTCTCCAAAGACTGATAATTTGATCAGTATCTTAAAATCTTTGATTATTATGGTGCATCACACTGAACAAACACCTCACTCCATTACTTTTTTTTTGGATTCTCATTCCGTTACCATGAATTAATGTCTTTTTTTTTTTTTTAGATTTTTATTTAGAAAAATTGAGAAGATTTCAGCATACATTGAAATTACATTTTGGTCACTTAACAAGTATGTGACCAATGGCCAGTCTTTCCATTCTCAACATTTCAGGGTTTTTTTGTTGTTGTTTTTTTTGTTCATAATAAAACAATTCAACAGTTAACAATAGATGCATTGTTACATAAAGAAATCACACACGAAAGACCAAGAGAGTTTGACCTCCTCTCTCGAAAGAAAAAATAAATGAATAAATAAAATATAAAAAGTAGAATTAATTAAATAAACAAAAAACAAGACAGTTTCAGATATATTGTCATTATATTGTCATTTCTTGTACATTTAGGGTTCCAACAGATTGTGTTTGGTAAGTGTAAATAAAAAATATCCACTTTGACCATAGATTTGAAAATTTGTTCATTTGTAACCAAAGGGAGAAGGTTAGTCTTTCCATCTGGTAAATTTCATTCACAATATCTATCCATTTTTCCAGATTAGGTGGTTCAGGTTGGAGCCAGTGCCTGGTCACAGCCTTTTTGCCAGCAGTTATTAAAATACTATCCAAGTAGGCATTGTTCACTAAAATTTCAGTTTTTCCCATAATTAAGGTGGCAAATTCAAAAGGTGAATTAATGTCTTTTAAAACAAAAGTAAAGATTATATCACTTTCATTTTTGGATATAATGTACTCTCATATATTTAGAAAAGTGTGGTATGCTAAATATTTGCACTTTCCATGAGGAACAGCACTTTTTGGCATTTTTTCCAAACCTTGAATAACTGATGTATATTTTTCCTCAGTCTGTTAGTTTGTCGATGATGACAAATTCATGTTTTTATTAAATATTTGGTTATTATTCCTTATTGGCTTGTTAAAGTTCTTGCTGAGACCTACAATTTGAGCTATTATGGTTGCTGCTAAATTAATTTTTAAAAACAGATTTGCTGCACAGTGCTTTCTCACTCCGTTACTCGCTTGGCCAGACCCTAAACCTCAAATGCGACATCATTCCCAACTCTGACTTCACCTTATGAATTAAAAGAATAGTGCATCCCTCCTCTCATTCCAGTTATCAGCTCCACCTCCTTCACTCGCCATAGTATAAAATCCAGCTCTCCTCTCCTCACCTTTGCGAGAATTTTCATATCATTATGTCAATGGATGTAGCCTGTTATTCACCTGCCTGATTCTTCGTTTCCTGCTATCGGACCTCTGCCTGTCACCTGGCCTGTTGAAAACCACCAGCTTCTCTCCCCGACCTGTCTTCTGTCTTCTCCCGTTCTGGTTAGTCTGCCTGATCTCTGCCTGCCGTTAGTTTTTTGTCCTCTGATCTGTTTTATCCATGCCCTGCCTGCTCGATGTGTGGTGTATTTCACTCCCTACACACACTGACCTCCACCTCCCAGTTCGAGCCCCCAGCCTTGGCTTTTCCTGGTTTTGTCTGCTTTGCTTCTCTGGCCTCCTGGCTCCAGACCACCGCTGGCCTGTACAAGCCCCAACACACTCCTCACCTGCTTCATCTCCCATTCACCCTGCCTCTGGCTCTCCGCACTCCCCACTCCAGCCAGACTCCTAGTTCCCCAGACCCTGAACTATTGAAATAGCAATGAAGCTTGTTCTGCCTCATCAGAAGCTCTGTCTACAAACCATTATAGGCATAGAGTTGTTAGAACAATGACATATGCAAGCTCTCAAAAATGATTATCGATTCAACAGTCTGACCTAGGAGGTTTTGCCTCAGAAAAGGGTCTGAGCTGAGAGTCAGTGCTATCGTGGTTTGTATCATCCAGTTTGTGAGCAGGTGTGTATTAGGCAGGAGATGTAACTGATGGGTGTTTATGGGCTCTTAGTCAGTAATGAGGATCATAAAGATTATAATTGCTCCATGTTTTGAATAAAATCTGCTTGATGCCGACTTCAAGAGGCATTGTTATTTGGAATGGTGCTTGTGAGCAGAGAGTGGTGTGGGAGGCCATCAATCCTGCTCCGACTTCATCCATGTGCCCTCTACCACCACCCACTGAAATTAATTAGCAAGGTTAAAAAGGCATCTGGATCACACTGTTGCTGAACGTATGAATAAATCATCCTCGTTTGGGCCCAAAAGAAGACCCCTGTCAGGACTGCCGGCCTGATGAGGTTAAGCGTCTCCAGAGGTGCTCTGGCTACTGAGCCTTTTGTCCACTGCTAACTGATTGTAGGGTTGCAAAAATAAGAAGGGGTGGGAGTTTAGAAGGTCTGAGTGGGAAGGGAAGAAAGATGAAAGGGTGGAAGTGTTAGGAAAAGAGAGCTCTTGATCCCCACACCCTGCAACCCCTAAATAACCTCCTCTTAGTGGTAATGTCAGGGCTTCCCTTCCTTCGCAGTATATAATCAACCATAAATGCTCCGTAAAAGTGTAAGTCAAACATCAGGCTGTAATGGATTAAAACAATACAGCCATGAATAGTTCTTGGAGGCAGTGTAGTTAGAAATTACATAAGCCATGTAATTCCTTGTTGTTGGCCATAGCAACAGCTCCTCTCTTTCCCCATGTACTACAGTACAAATATTACGTATGTAAGAATTTGGGGTCTTTGGAGTTACCACAGTGATGATGATGATGAAATTCTTTATTCAGTCATTACATAATACAACCACTGTCAACACTACAAACATTACCAACAGGTTAGTGACTGAAAAGGCACAGGCAGAAGCATAATGCTTATGGGTCAAGTCACGCGCATACTGACTTTGAATCAAAAAATTAGAATTGAAATAATGACTTAAAACTTTTTGTAGTTCAATAGTATAACATGTTAAGTTTCTAAATCCATTAAAATTTTTGACAAAAAAGGATTTTTAAGAAAATTATGGAACTTTTTTTTTTTTCTTTTTTTTTAATGGGCTCAGCTGGCTGACAGGCAGCTGTCTGTACCAATAAGGCAGCAGCCGACACCAACTGTACTCCCAGTCATCATTGCCCATTTTTCTGACACCTTTGCTTGTGTATCCTCTTTTATTTGGACATTTTTTCAGGGAGTATATCACACTCCTTTTGTTTTGTTTTTTTCTACTTGTCTTGTCCAGCGTCCTAACAGCAGAATGGTAGTCTGGTTCCTTTTACGGAACTTTTTATATGAACTAAATTCAGTCCCTCAGAAAGTTCTTTAAGAATGAATAATAACATAACTTATCACTGCTATAATTTGAAATCTCAATCATATATGTCTATTTTCAATATAGTTTTATGACCTTTTACACACCCTTTTATCATTATAAAAATGCTCAGAGCAGCAGTAGAGTGGATAACCCAGAGGCTGTGTTGGTGAACAGACCAACTCTGCCTGTCTGTACTGAAGTGTGCTTTTCTGTTAAAAACAAACAAACAAAAAATGGTTGCGCTCTGCAGACTGTGAAGGCCATAGCACTTGATTCACATCATTTTCATATTCATGAAACAATTCAGCAACCCCTAGTGCCTTATGAATGGGATCTTGGAGGAAACCATTCAGAATGTGATGGTGAGGAACAATTATGCCACAAGATACAAGGTTACAAAATTATTTAGGTTGTCATTTCTCTTTCACAAAGTAATACTGTTTCCAAAAGAAGTACCAGTACCTCAGACATGGGGCATTAATGATTTTGCTGATGATGCTGTGATTATTAGGACTTTTTGGATAAATAGGCTATTCTAAGGCTTATTTGTCTACAAAACCTCTTTGCCCACCTGTCCTACTGTGTGTATAGATACGAAATAGAAAACGCAAAAGTTGAGATTTGATTCGAACTGGTCACCTGCATCAGCTCCTAACATCTTTACTAACTACGCTATCTGTCCTGCTCTGCTTGAGAATGCAAAATAAAACACAAAATACTTGAGGAGGGACTCGATCACTAACAGTGTTGGGAATAACGGCATTAAAAATAGCGGTATTACTAACACCGTTATTGTTTTCCAGTAACGGCTAATCTAATTCATTACTATTTCAAATGTTACAACGCCGTTACCGTTACCAGCACTGAAATGTGGCGCGTTACTATGCACTGACATCTAACAGCCGTTATCTGTCCTGGCTCGCTCAGCCAGGCACGAGAGATGTGACCTTCGCGGACGACTCGGGTCTTTTGAACGGCTCTTTTAAGTGAACGATAACAACCAATTCGTTTACATGCCGTTCTTATGTTCAAATTGCCCACACTGCCTTCATGCGTCACCTCTGTGCCCCATGAGTCTGAGTTGTCCACGCTGCCTTCACCTGAACGACTAATGACATCTCCGAGTTTGAGTTGTCCCAGCACACCCCATGCACTTGAACACAGCTACGTGTGCAGCTAATTTAGGGGAGGACTTATCAGTGAGTGTCGACTGACTGAACTGGAGACATTACTGCTGTGTCCAGGAGGAGCATCGTCTTCCTATAAATGCAGATATGCATTCATGTAGTGGAAAAGCTGGGCCCATGTGGACCCCAGCCGGGCCCTGGTGGACCCCAGCCTCACCACAGTTATAGTATGAAGTACCTGTCTGCTGTTCTACTCTATGCCATGGGCCGTGAAACACACCCAAAAATCAGTTTCCTTTTACATATTTGAAGGTTTTTCACAATAATAATGCAATAATTACTTTCCCTGGTAACTAATTACATTTATGAAGGAGTAATTCTATTACTAATTCAGTTACTTTTTGGGAAGAGTCATTAGTAACTATAACTAATTACTTTTTTCAAGTAATTTGCCCAACACTGATCATTAAACACCTACTTCATACATTAATACGCACTACGCTATCTCAGTGAATGATGATCAGAGTGTGCATCTGTTCTAACTATCAACACGGGACAGTGCTGAGAGATATAAATGACTAACGTCCTCTAATACTGTGGATTATGTGATTTTGGTACAAGGCAAAATGCGCATATGCAATAATCCCATTTGAACAGTTAATGGACTAGGAATCCGTACACTTCCTTATATTTAACTGGGTAAATTAGACCAGATGTTATAACAGTAATTATTGTGATATGATTTAAATTAATTCACTAACAGCCTGTATCACCATCTTCCACAAATAGCCTATATCTTAATGCAGTTGTGGTGCCGTAGATGTACAGACTAGAGGGCGCTCCTTGAAATGCCTCTTTAGAACTGGTGGGCGTGGCTGACTCTGTTGGTGGGTGGGGCTGACTCTGGTGCAGCTCCACCCTTTGGGTTCTGCAGCAAGCACCATTTGGTTGAGGACAGTAACTGCAGAATCATACGTCACGTCAGAGTCTCTGAAACACATGAAAAGTCTCCAGTAACACCAGAAAATGTCGCTAAATGGGTTGCTAGTTGGTTTTGAAAAAAAAAAGTCACCAAGAGGATTTGAAAAGTTGCCAGTTTTAGTGAGAAAGTTGCCAAGTTGGCAACACTGACTTACCTTCTGTGGACACATTAGCTGATGATTTTGCACGTTGCATATTACATCACTACTCTTGTCAAGTTACATTGCAATATTTTTCAAACTTTATGTGGAAAAATGCGTGAATTATAAAATGATGCAAGTCCCGGAGATTTTGCGTATTTTGTGTGGAAATATGCTATAATTCCGGCGAATATGCACCCTTTATGAAAAAATGTGGACCCCCACATAATGTGCACTATTTGCTTGATTATGCATTGAATTGTGCATTCACATAATCACATTTTTCTGGAGGGACTGTAATATACCTGTAAGTTAACACAGTCAGAGTGGAAACGTGTGTTGACTTCAGTCATGTTGACACTGATCAACAATAATTTTGCTACCAAAAGAAAACTCATTTTACTAAAATCATGCACCATTTCTCCAGCATGTCATGACTTTTAGCTACACACAGATCAGTTTATGGACTTAACAGTATATCACACCATTGTTTCAGTTCTATAAATTCTATGTGATCAAAATGCAGGTGACTTTCAATACCTCATAGAAAAGCTTGGTGCAGTCCAAAGTGGTGCAAAGCAGAATACTGGAACTGTCATTGAACCCCAGATTGGAGAACTCATCGATTATCCTATATTCTGCTCAAAGCTTAGCTCTTTAGCATCAACACCTTGGGGCCTAATGTGTGCAAGTGGTATACAATTTTCTGAACAAACAATGAGTCCCAAATTATGATCAGCTAATTGAGGACATGTTAAAAGCATGGAAATGGGTTACAGAATGTTCCTCCATTTGCACCTTGGGTTTTTGTTTTTTTTTTTGTTCCCTGCACCATTTGGGTAATTTAAATGATGAGCATGGTGAACGATTTCATCCAGATATTTCTAAAATGGAAACCAGGTACAGGGAGAAACTGTCACAACCCATAAAAAGGATGTTTGAATGTGAAGAATGCATCTGAAACATTTTTGAACAATTTTGAGCCAAGCTGATGGCCTTTGCTACTTAGGTTTATTTGTCAGTGGGCTTTGTGTAAGGAAGAATTCCATGTTCAGATGTGGAATTGACATGCCTGATTTAGCTAGGGTCAGATTATTTTTTTCTTCCAGTATCTAAAATGTTAATGCTGTGTGTGTTTTCGCTTTAAGTCCAACTGATCATTGAAGCGTGGAAATTGAACAGTGTAGTATGTAGAGTATTATATTCTGATATAAGGTATGGCACTAATGCTGTGTGTGTGTGTGTCTTCCTGGATAGGGAAGGGGAATGATACAAACAGTGTTTAGGGATATGTACTGACAGAAAAAAAACGAATTGATGTAACTCATGACCAGAAGGTGGAAGGTCCAAGTAGCTTTTATGTTGTGTACTTTTCATTAATGCAGTGTTTTTCAACCTTGGGGCCAGGACCCCACATGGGGTCGCCTGGAATTCAAATGGGGTCACCTGAAATTTCTAGTAATTGATAAAAAACAAAAAAAAAGACTTACTAATAAAAATATATGGTGAGTTGAGAGAGATAATCACAAAGGACATGACAAACTGTGCAGCTGAAACTGTAGCACTGTGGTACTGTTTATCTGTCAAATGTTCATTGTGGTCAGTTTCAGATGCTGCAGCTCTTTCATAATTCATAGTTTGAGTTATTGTTTGTTCAGTATTAATTGTCAGCTTTGTAAATACAAACTGGACTGACTGTACATATAAAATTCTCACTTTGTGCAGTAATCTACACCTGGCTTTTCTGCCTCTGTCTATAATAATACACATTTTATAGACTAAATATTGTCTAAAATTAACATTTACTTGCAACATAGCACAGCAAACTATTACATGATCAAAGACAACGTAATTTTAGCAACAAAAAAAAATCTCTGTTTTGAATGTCTGGGGTCACCAGAAATTTGTGAAGTTAAAATGGGGTCATGAGACAAAAAAGGTTGGGAGCCACTGCATAAATGTGATTTAAATGGCAATTTTTAATGAGTCATATCCATGTTCTTTTTTATTTAGGGTTCTAATATCCCCCCATTATTGTCTGTAACGTCATAAACAATTAGCTCAGGTTGCACTGATTCTTGGGATTTATAAACTTAGTTAAAATTTTCAAACTTTGTCAAAATGGAAATGTGTCTGTTCATATGTATATTGATCATTTTACACGGAATAGATCCAAGTTTGATGCTTGTAGTAAACTTCTTTTTTCACTCTTCTGAAATGAAAATGAAATTCCTGAAATATTTCTTTTGCAGAATATTGCTTATCCCACCCCTGCTGTTACAGCAGCTGCTGTCCCTATCTGTATGATTCAGGGCACATAATGAAGGGCCCAGATCTCTGAATACCTTTCCCTAGTGGAACGATTGTAACTGAGAGTTGAAATCACACCCTAGAGAGAAGTCCATCGCTGTCACCCACCGCCTGTGGCATTCATAAAAAAGAGAAAACATCTTTTGTCTCTGGTTCATGGTTTTCCCCTCTGGAACTCTGCTTGTAGACTCATTAAACTGTCCCTCACGGGCAAAACTCCACTCCACTCAAAAAAATCAATACACACCTCTTTGTGTTTTTTTCTTCCTTGTGCTAGTATATGTGTTTTGATGGAGTGTCTCTCTCCATTATGAAGGAAAATGATGAGGAGTATCATATTACACTCCCCAGACAGGTATATGCTTTTATTTCCCTGAAGAATACCTGTGTTCTGCAAAACATTGATCAAGAATTTACAGTGAGTTGTAAAGGGACCTGTATGTGTGGCAGCTGCTGTCACCACAGTCATATTCCCACTGCAGAAACGGACAAATAAACACCCAACAACAGCAGGGCTTTAGTGGAGAGCTCAAAAGTTTCATTTTTACACTTTATACCTTGAGGCTAAGGTTAGGAAGGATGATGGATTCATTGATTCAACATTTACTTGTGACTCGGGGTTACTGAATTACTATGTCATGCTGTATTAAGGGCTAAGGCTTGTTTTTTGCAATTTTTAACAGATTTTTCCATTCTTTCATAACTCATGTATGACACTACAGACACCTTAGATTGGTTTATGATTTATCTTTAAGGGATTCTGGGAATTGCTGATTTTTCATATCAAATAAAGAAATCGAATATTTCTATATAAAAAGTACAGGTAGAAAAAATGTGAAATAAGGTTATGGCGTCGTCCAGAAGAGGATGCTTGTTTATTTAATCTTTACTTAACCAGGAAGTCCCTTGAGAATGTAACTGAGCTGGTGTCCATGACAAAACATGACAAAGATCTATAGAAAACATAACAAAGATGTGTAGAATATGACACCAACAAAAGTAACAGATAACAACAAGGATGAGGAAACAGAAGGGAAGGAACATGAGACAAACTTTATTTAGGAATAGAAGTTAACCACTTTTTAGTTACATAGTCTGTTAAAGTTTTAAATTCACCCAAGCAAACAAAAACATTTTGCTGTAGAATCTTCTGAAGATTATTCCAAGTTGTGTATGAACACTAGGAATGTTGCACAGAATCCAACCAGAGGAGTGATACAAAATGACACCAATAAGATGAGAGTTTACCCAGCAATGCTTCATAAATAAAACATATGAATTGTTTTATTTCCTCAAGCTTAATATAGGCCAGGAAACCATATCCAGTCCACAGTGATGGGTATTGGATATAAACTGTAAGGCGCTATAATGCACAGAGGCCAAACAACACAGTGCACAAGAGGCAGCATTTATGTAAATAATGTCTCCATCGTCTAAAATACTTAGTCGTTTCCATGCTGATAGTGTAAAGCAGGGTTTATTTTCATAGTAAAGCCCAGCCTGACCTTAGGTTTCTTTACATGGTGCTCAATATGCACTTCAGCGTACAGCTTATCATCCACCTGAATATTTACAGGACGATGCTTTTTCAGTTGCTTCCCCCTGGGTCAGAGGTCAGACACTGGACTCTATAGAACAGGGGTGTCAAACTCATTATAGTTCAGGGGCCACATTCAGCTAAATTTGATCTGAGGTGGGCCGGATCAGTAAAATAATATAACACATATAACAATAAAACATAATAATATATAAATAATGTCGACTCCAAACTTTTCTCTATGTTTTAGAGTGAAAAAAGTAAATTTACATGATGAAAATGTTTACATCTACAAACTATCCTTTCAAACAATGTGAATGACATTAACAAACTGAAAAAATAAATGTCATTTTAACAATATTATGCCTCAGTTTATCATTTACACATGTACATTATATTGTACAGATCACAGTGGATCTACAAATACACAAAACATTTACTAACAGGAAGAATCTTGTTAGAATTGTACTTACTTTTCTTAAGACATTTCAGGTTGTTCATATTTGTTCAGGTTATTCACATTTTTTGCAAAATTATATTTTGTTTTAGTGTAACTACATTAAAATATTTACATTTACAGGGTGGGGAAGCAAAATTTACAATATTTTGAGGCAGGGATTGAAAGACAGTGTATGACCAATTAGTTTATTGAAAGTCATGAGAATTTATTTGCCACAAGAAAATTGACATAATAGAAAATGTTTTTATTCTATGTGTCCTCCTTCTTTCTCAATAACTGCCTTCACACGCTTCCTGAAACTTGCGCAAGTGTTCCTCAACTATTCGGGTGACAACTTCTCCCATTCTTCTTTAATAGTATCTTCCAGACTTTCTCGTAATAGTTTTGCTCATAGTCATTCTCTTCTTTACATTATAAACAGTCTTTATGGACACTCCAACTATTTTTGAAATCTCCTTTGGTGTGACGAGTGCATTCAGCAAATCACACACTCTTTGACGTTTGTTTTCCTGATTACTCATATGGGCAAAAGTTTCTGAAAAGGTATGGATAATAGTGTTAGGTATGATTATGACATCAATATATGTTTGGTTTCAAAACAATTGACGTAGTGCCTGCTGAGAAAAAACAACTAAATGTTCATTGTAAATTTTGCTTCCCCACCCTGTACAAACAGAAAAATTTGGAGTTGTCATTATTTATATGTTATTATGATCGTATTTTACTGGTCTGACCCACTTGAGATTGAATTAGTCTGAATGTGGAACCTGAACTAAAAGGATTGTTAATATCTTAGTGTAATTTTTGCATTTCACACATTCATCCCAAGGGCCGGACTAGACCTTTTGGCGGGCCGGATTTGGCCCCCGGGCCGCATGTTTGACACCTGTGCTATAGAAGATCATACATTTGGTTTTATTCATTTTAAGAAGCGGCTACAGTGAGGTGTGTAGTCATTCAGAAGCAGCCGGGAGCTAAAGTGGCACCGAGTAAATTGTTGTGTCATCGGCGTAAAAATGCAATGATGAGCTAAACTGAACCATGGGTGAATCTATTGGAGGATAATATGTCCATGATTGGAGACAGGAGGCATGATCACTGCCATAAGAAGCAAAAACTCATTTCTCATAATGAGTGAAAGATGCATTAATACCTACTCACTTATAGATATTCATAGTCAGTATAGTATGTCTCATGAAGATCAATGCATCTGTCTGTAAGTGATGATGAACGCACACACTGTGGGATAATGATAAGAATAAAATGTGCTTCTGGATTAGTTACTGTCCCATGAGTGCGGTAGTTTGAGACTGTACTTGACAGTGTCATAATTCCTTTCATCTCACTTTAGTCATTTTATGTGATCCTCTTAACCAACCCACCCCTGGTAATGAGGGCATCTAATCGATTTTTCCCAGCTCTGTGTTGTTTGCTTTAAATAGTCTGCTATTCTCTCACTGTTATTTCTGTGTTTCCTCTCCCTGCTGCTATCCTCTCTCTGGAGGGCTGAGCACGGCAGTAGTGGGAGCAGAGAAAACAAAGAGAGCCCATAGACCTTATGTCAAAAAATATAGGAGTGGATGAAGAAAAAGAAGGAAGAGGTGGACAGGGAGAAAGTTGGAAAAAGGTAGAAGGAGGTAAAAATGGATTTAGAAAATGTGAAGCAGACCCCAAGAGGGAGTGCATGAAAGAGAGAAACAGTGAGGAGGAGTGCATAATCCCAGGCAGGATTTGGCTGGTACTTGGCTCTCTGTGGGGAGAACTGTGTTGTAATCCCCTGCTCAGCATGCAGACTTGGGCAGAGTTTCACCAAATTCCCCTGGTGGCTGGAAAAGCCACAGGGGGTAGACTGGTATGGGGTGTGTGTTTGTGTATTGGAAGAGGCTGTTTGCTGGCTTAATTTAGCCACACAGTGGACACCTAAGTGTCTTAGAACGACGTGAGCAATCGTAAGTACACTCATGCAGACACATAGATGATAGGGAGAAAGGAGGTATGTTGCTGAGTACGATGTGTTATATACGGCTGAACATCCATCTGCTGTTTGATCAGCTTCTTTTTTTTCAGTTAAAATGAGTGGATTGATGATATTTTCTGTCATTCCTCTTTCTCCATAATGACATTGCTTCATTTAGAGTTGCATTTACATTAAGCAGCAGTATTTTATCTCCATCAGCAATGCTGTGTGATCGCTCTTGTTTGTCCGTCTGCACAAAAACTGCTTTCATGTTTCATACTTTAACATAGGAACAGCCTGTCTAGTTTATAACTTATACTAGTAACAGCTAAATAATGAAAAGTAAACTAACCAAATGACAAAAAATACAGATAATGCACTTCATAGTGTAGTTTTTTTGTGTGTGACTTAATTATTTGTGAAGAAAACATCAGTGTACTAGAATAGGCTTTATTGTCATTGTTCTCCATGTTACAAGAAAATCAGTTCAGGCTGCCCTACCAAAGTGCAACAATAAATGGCAATAAATATAAATATAAAAACAAATATTGAAGCACACAATGTAAAAACAATAAAATACAGCATATGGAAACTATAGACTCTTCTCTCACCCACACATCCCTCAAATATTGCACATATTATTGTTTAAGAGCCTACTACTACTACTACTACTGATTTTGGTGGAAATTTGTGTACTCAGAGTGATATTCTAATCTTATTTTGTTGCTCTAAATATTTCTTGAAAGATGAGGGGATATTTTTCAAGTAATTCATGAGTTACGTAGCCATAAAATTAACTTAAGATCGCGTGGGTAGATGTTGACACTCTTAATACTGAAACTGCATGAAAAAACAACAACCCGTGAGTTCACTAAAGAATTGTTTCAACTAGGGATCCATGACTCATGTGGGCTACAGAACCGTACAAGGATGATATGATGGTTTGGTTTTGTCATGCATAAGGCATCAAGCCTCTCTATGGATATGGTGCATCTTAATCTCAGTTGTGCTTTAAAGATGTGCTGGATTTTATCATGTTAACCATGAAATATGATTTATTTTATCACCCATAGGACAGAAGAAAAGATGTACTGGAGCTGTGATTAGTGTTTATCTAAGATGTATGAATGCTTAATAACGAAGAACCATGTTACTGGAATCTGCAACAAGTGTGTGTTTGTCTCTGCAGAGCTTCTTCGATGGCTGGGACTGCACTAAAAAGAAGGACAAAACCCAAGGCAGGCATGACACGCTGCTGGGATGTAAGTCATCAACAAACATTTTTAGTGTAAAATACAGAAAATATGGTGAAAATGTTTTGTTTCGACATTCCTCTGGGCTTCTATTCCCATCCCTTTTAGATGACCGGCACAGAGTCAAGCTCCACCCTCTCCTGGGAGACCCCAACTCAGACTACATTAACGCTAACTACATTGATGTGAGTCTAATCCTCTTTTTCTGCTACTGTTTGACATGGGATACAAACAGTTAGCCTCTACTGAATCTCTGTACTCTATCTATCACACCCTGCAAAGCCACAGTCCATCTCTTTCATTCCTGTAAGCCCACCAGTCTGCTGGCCCACTTTCACCTGGCAGCTCTCATCCAATCAAACCCCCGTCCTATTGGTGTTTTGCCAGATGCCACGGTTGTCAATTGCTGCGGTGAATCCCTGACCCAGACTAACTCTATCACTTTTATTAAAACAGAGTGGAATAAATGCATTTAATGCCTGGCAGAGGAGATGAACCTTTCTGTAAGATGCCACAAATCCTCCTAAATTAAATAAACCTGATTGATGTTATTCAATCTCTGGATGGGCCCAGGAGGAGATGATCCTTTTCCACTCTTCACCTTAACTGTCTGCCACACATGCAGCGCCACAGTAACATTGTCACTGATCATATGAAATACATGTACGTACATGTCTCTAATGTGTCTCACACACTCTCATTCATACGTGTCCCCATTCATAAAACTAGATGAAGCTCAGGTTAGCTCAGATGGAAGTCATTACCAAACAAAAAATCTGACATTTGGAAGAAGTTAATGTTCGCTGGCAGATTTACTGCAGTTGTATATTTGTATTTGTTTTGCCTGTGTCATACTCTTCGGTTGTTGCTGTTTGAGACGTATCAGGGGAAGAGTGCTAGTCGTACGATTTGTTTAGCTCACAAGATTTATTTTTCACACCTTTCATTGGGATTCTACAAAGTAAATATGCTACTCTGTTAGAACCTGAGCTAAGATGATGTGCTCCGACTGTTGTCTGAGGTTGATATGAGGTTAAAGAATCTCCGGTGAGATTACAACAATAAACCACTTTGAAATATGACTGGTATTACAGAAAATTACCATTTACTAAAAATTAGGTGAATTTCTTGTGCAGAGGAAATAATATTAACAAAAAGCTTGACATTAGATAGCTTTTTTCCTCTCTTTTGTTTCTCTGCAGAGAATGGCCAGTGGTGAGATGCTTTTAGAGGGTTCATTACGATGCAAGGGCATTAAAACGCTGGCCTGCTGTTAGGAATGTAGTTATTGTGAGGGTCTGCATTAGCTGGTGGGGCACTGAGGTGCAGGCATTAGAGGGAAAACACCACTCAATGTGCCACTACTGTGTCAGAGCCAGTGGTTTTACTCCCTGACAAGGCTGACCTGGCAAGCTGAGTTTGTAAGTACTTAGCCACAGTGGAGCGTGTTTTGGATAGCCCGTGATTATTTCAGCAGAGGTTAAATGTAAAAGTTATTTTTTTTCTTTTTCCTGCAACATTATTGCACTTTCAAAACAGACGTGAGAAAATGTAAGCACTCTTGTACTTACAGCACTGAATCACTGTTTGACTTTAGCATGTGTTACTTGAAAATGTATAAAACCTTGCATGCAAATTCGGTAGCTCCCAGCAGCCAGTCTTTATATTTACATATACAGAGTAACAAGGTCTTAAAAGATGTCAAAACAATGGCAGATGTAGCGTGGCCACAAAACCAACTCACGGAAGCCCACACATCAGGTTATAAATGAACTGAAAATCCCATGTAATAAATATTATTTCATTTGCGGTTTGGGTCCCTGTTTTTTTTTTTTTTTTGGTCTAAAGTAGGCAGAGCTCAGTTGGGATAAAGGTGTAATCACATCGTCTTGTGCACCAAGCAGAACTTAGAGATGACAGATGCTTGCTTATTTTCCTTTGGTTTCCACTCCAAACAGTCCTAAAGTGTTAGAGTTACTGGGATTAGATTTTCAGTGTTACAGTCTGATAGATAATGCCTTTTATCCCAGTTGTTGTCTAAACTATTAAATGTATTTACAGAATCACTAAGGATTAGGAACCAAGCTTTAGGGTCAAACAGGGAATATTTACTTATATTAGATTGTTAGTCTTTCTAAAGGCACTTAAAATTCAGCGCATTAGTTTCCTAGTTCCCAAACTAGTACCAGTTGTTACAAAATGCAACAAACTACATCATATGCACTGATCAGCCTTAACATTCTGACTACTGACAGGAGAAATGGTAACGATATTGATTATTACCTTTGTATGGGTTGGATATATTAGGCAGCAAGGGAACATATGGTTCTCAAAGCTGATGTCTTGGATAAAACAAAATAAGCAACATCAGGAACTGAGTGACTTTGACCAGGTCCAAATAATGATGGTGATGACCGGGTCAGAGCATCTCCACAACTGCAGGTTTTGTTGGATGTTCCCAGTCTGCAGTGGTTAGTACTGACCAAAAATGGACCACGCAGGCCCACCTCTCTACTTCCAGGACTTCATGGATTGGTTGTCAACGTCTGGGTTCAGATACCACAGCACACCTTCAGAGATCACAATTTCACCCCTGTCAAAGTTGATCAGATCCCAACTCTTGCCCATTTTGCTGTATCCAACACATCAACTTCGAGGACTAAACATGGACTTGCTGCCTAATATAACCCCCCCACTGACACATATCATTGTAATTAGACTATCAACGTTAATACCACTTTACCTGTGAGTGGTCATAATGTCATGGCTGATCTGAGTAAATTGCCATTGAATGTGTGAGACATGGCAGGAGTACTTTTCCTACTTACGTCAAAATAAAAACCCTAATCCCACTGAGGCATTACGGAATTAAACAATACATACTTAAAACACACATTCGCACACACACACCTCTACCAACATGTCTGTGACCATACATCCTATTTACCAAAAGCTTCTTTCATTAACTAGCCTATATGTCTTCTTTTTCTACTCCCCTTCCCACTTCCTTCGACCTTGGACCCTGTAGATTCGGATTAACAGGGAAGTAAGTACTTCACTGCTCGTTCTTCTGCCTGCCATCGCTCTATTTTTCTCCTCCCTTTTCTCTTTCCACTCCCCTCTATTTTTTCCACTATCCTCTATCCACAAAAGCTCAGAGGTCAGCGAGTATCAGGTTTGTGCACACTTGGTGAAAAAAATAAAAACTAAACGAGAATAGCATAGAAAAAAAAACAACCACCGTGCCCTTTTAGCTAATGTTTTTAAAAGAACACAAGGAAATGTGTCCTCTCTGGATAGAGGACCCTGTTGTCGTTAATAGTTCTTGTAAGTGGCCAAGACTCAAGAAGTTCAGTTGCTATGGCGACTGTTTTAAGTGGAAGAGTGGTAGCATTCATGCTGACGGTGTAGGCTAGGGCCAGAGAATTGTGGATAGCAGGCCTCACAGCACTGGTCATCCATCTCCATTTCAAACATGTCCCCGTTTATCTGACTGGATGCAATTCAGTTTAGCAATCCATCAGCAACGTGGACAGACTCAACATATTAAGAAGATGCCCTGTGCGAAAAGATAAAAACTGCTATCAGCGTGGATTGCCCCATCATGCTGATTTGATGAGAGCTGAAGGGCTCGGGAGTTTATTCAGATTATTTTTGACCTGGCTTCTCCAGTCCACAGAGCCATGCAAGGTAATAGCAGCATCAGTTATCTTTCTAGGTGCCCTTCTCTAAATGAAATCAGACATCGCACAACATCCGTGTGATTTTCTGGAAGTATTTCAGGAATAGGTTCTTCATCTCCTCTAAGTTAGGGAAGAAGGAGGTATTTTCAGGATTTTCTCTGAAAAGTTTGTTTAACCCTCAAAGACCTAAACAGCCGCTGGCAACCAAAACCATCTGCAGATCTGAAATGTTTAATAACCGTTGAACCACTAATACTATCAATACATTTAAATAATTCAGGTGAAATGCAGTTTTTGAGCTCTTCAGCAGCATCTGATGTCTCTTTTTTGGACATTCAGTCAGTTTTGTGCTGTACCTTGAAACACAGTCAGTTCAGTTCTACAACAATTACCAATAAAACCCATGTAGTTTGACAAATAGCAGTCACAGGTTTTTTATTTTACCTTCAGTTTTTACATTTTTTCTTCAGTGTTCTCTGTTTTGATATAGTAACCTTTGAATTTACTCTGAGTTTTTATGAACGTCTACATGGTCAATAAGTTAAATATAGGAAGATACCTGATTTTCACCGAAAAATGCAAAATGTAAGGGACAGTATTATAATAAATGTCTAATACATCACTTAGGGATGGTCTTTAAGGGTTAAAATGTTTTGTGTTTTCAAGTCCCCCGGGTGGTTTTTGTTGTGTTTATGCCCCGCAAGGCTGTAACGGTGACATCTCATCGTTCGTTCATATTCACTCCATTCTCATCTTTTAAGATGTCTGTCTGGTATGTCAAAGGCTCGCTCTTTGACATACAGGATCTCAGGATATTTTATTATACATTTCAGACTGTTTATGTTGGTGGTGATGTTAAGAATTTACGTCATAGATGTGTATGCAGCTTTGTCACTGATTTTATTTGTTTTCAAGACAGAACACACACTACCCTTTTGTGACAAGAGTGAGACTATTAAAAGAGGAAGTTTCCTAAAAAAAAAAAAAAAAAAAAAGAGAGAGAGAGTCAATTCATCATTCTAGATACACGGCAGTACATATTGTATCTTCAATGAAAATTGATTTGGTTTTATGGGCCAGCACTCGGAGAGTTTGATAAATAAACGGGACATCTGAAATTGAGTCTGCATTTTTAGTTTCTTTATCATATCTTTATTAAACTGTCACAAGGTTTCAGGTATTGTTCAGTCAGCTAGTCTTAAAAAAAACGGTACTGCAGGGGTCACTTACCATATATTTATCAGCAATTTGTTTACATGCTGTTTGTACCATTGGCCTGAACTGCTCCAAACTCTGCAGAATCTCTGAGGGCAAACACATGGTCTGGAGTCAGCAATAGGTCAGACAGCACTGGAAATTATATAAGAAACACAATTCACAGTTACAGAGAGTGGGTCAGCAGGAGAGTTGAATTCTAAAAAGCCGGTAAGAAAAGGGGGAGACAGAGAGAAAGACACCCTCCCTGTACAGCTGTGCCTGAGGCGCAGATGGCTTACTCAGCATGTCATCTCTCTTCTCTCTTTCAGGGCTACCATCGATCCAACCACTTCATCGCCACTCAGGGTGAGTATCCCAGCAAGGCTAGAGCGTGTGTGAAAGCATGTGTGTGCAGGATGGTGAACACCTTTTGTCGGGTTGTAATAAATTGAAGATGATCCAGCCAATGAGCCTACTCATGCTCAGTCCCTTGCCAAAATCATCTAAAGGTGACAATGTGACTGCCGCCCGTGAAGGCTGTGTTTGCGATGTTACTGTATTAATAGCCAGAAAAGGTGAATAATTAAACACATTAATTATAGTTTCTTAGTCCCTGCGGTAAGTGGAGCTCTATTCTCACCGTTGTAGAGAGTTTTTGCACCACATGGTACACCTCGACTTGACTCACTATTTTGGTTTTACATCAGGCACAAGCAGTGAATGTGAGCCAAACTATTGGCTGAATTCATACCAAATTGGGTTTATAGGTTGCCAGTGACCCAGAATAGATCTCATTACATTTTGGGAACAGTAGGTCGAAGTTTTAATTTTTTATGAATTTTTTAAATCTTTTTTTTTTCCATATACTTATAATGGGCAAAATTTCACATGTCTGTAGCAGCAAAACTAATGGTTGAATTCATACCAAATTGGGTTTATACGTTGCCAGTGACCCAGAATAGATGTCTTTACATTTTGGGAAAAGTAGGTCGAAGTTGAAATTTTTTATGAATTTTTAAAATCTTTTTTTTCTCCCATTTACTTATAATGGGAAAAATTTCAAATGTCTATAAAAACGTCAATTTTGTTTCAATTTACTTCAAACTTGGCACATATATAGATGCAATTGATATGCTGACATCACCACATGCATAGACATGATGACATCAGCTGGATCGATGCCAAAGTAAGCTACAATACATGCGAGGAGCGGGGTTTGTTGTGCCTGGCACCACTTGTTTGTGCTCTGTTACTGGTAATGGTCTGTTTTCGTTAACTAAGATCTACAGATGTAAATTAGTAATCTCTGCTATAGTCCATCATTTGTACACCTGGTTTTACTGTAATTTGTATGTTAAGGAAAGTATGACTACTGATTTGTCAGAGCATATAATCTCTTTGATTCTTTCAGCATTTTTTTTTGAGCCTTCATTATATTTATTATCCTCCACTACAGCAAAGTGGGGCAGAGCAGGGTATTGTTTCCACTGATGTCCATCTGTGTGTGAGCAGAATAACCCCAGACTGATGAACTGATCATTACGCAATGTAGTACACTATGTGGACAAAAGTATTAGGACGCATTGTATTCAGCTGTTTTACTGTGCTAAATAACAATAATGAAAAACATCATAATAATAATTTAGATTGCAATGAATAGCAATGCAACACATGATTTGATGTTGTCTTGATGATTCATTTTGTTTTAATTGTCACCTACACTAACAAAATGTGTTTGTTTTCACTTTAGTTGTTCACTTCATTTACTGACACGACAAGAGTAATTTTAATATTTGTATCATAATACTATTGTAAATCAATAGAAATGAGAAGTCCTATGAGTTGTAAGTGTGATATGTGCTAATATTTTAGTTTATATAGTGTATATTAACTGAGTGAATATGTACAGCTTTTTCAGTTTTGCTGCATTTGGCTTCAGAAGTAATGACACAATGAGCTTTTTTAGTGTTTTTAATTTCTCAACAAGGATTTTATCAGAATGCATTGGAATTGTATTGACTTGCAACATTCCTATATTTCTCGTGAAACTGTGTATATTGTGCCTTTTATGAGAAATATTAGCACACATGCACACTCAGTGACTGAAAGTTATATAGTAAATAATTCAGAAGAGAAAAATGTAAAAAAAAAAAAAAAAAAAAAAAAAAAAAAGGATCCGAGCATTTCCTCTCAGATGCATTTCATTTGTATTACTGTATTTTAATTTATTGTACTACACCATTAATTATAATACAACCCACAAAACATGAAGATGACAGCAGTACTACCAAGTGTTGTCGCTATGACAACCAGCAACACTGACAAGGTATGCATCTATATCTTTATCCGTCATGAAAAATGAAGCACCTACACTAGAGCTGAGCGGAGTTGAGCCTGTACCATGTGGTGGAAAAAGCACCGTTAGTTCACCCTCTGTTGCTCAAATACAAAGTCACTTTTGATGGACATTTGGACCCTGTGTGTGTATGTGCGTGTGTGTGTTTGTGTGCGGGTGTGTGAGTTTCCACTGTTTCTAAACCCTAAGGGGTGTCAGTTTCTAGGGAGCTACCATCACAAAGTCACTCAAGGTCTGCTCATCTGCTTATCTTGCACCAGCGCCTCCTCTTCCCTCTGCAACAGAGACAGAGAACAGCAGATAAAACTTGCAGCAGGAGAAAAAAAAAAAAAAAAAAAAGGTGTCAGCAGTGTTTTTGTCTCTCAGAGCATTACTTTTCTATGTGATCCCCGTTTGAACGTTGTGTCTAGCGTTCTAAACGTCTTCCCCTCAGATGACAATGAGTGACTGATGGTCCCCCAGGCTTTCATCATCAGCTACTGCTGTTGTTTTATCACCCATCGCCCCTTCCCTCTGCCTGGAATTCCCAATAACTTTATTGACGGCGCAATCTTGCAAGATCAGTAACCTGCCGTCTGAGGAAGGACACTTAGGTCACATTAAGAGGAGACTTCACAACAGTAAGAACTCCCTTCTGCAGACAGGCTTTGATGCTGCTGTTTTTCTCTCTCTCTCTCTCTCTCTCTCTCTCTCTCTCTCTCTCTCTCTCTCTCTCTCTCCTCTCTCTCCTCTCTCTCTCTCTCTCTCTCTCTCTCTCTCTCTCTCTCTCTCTCTCTCTCTCTCTCTCTCTCTCTCTCTCTCTCTCTCTTCTCTCTCTCTCTCTTCTCTCTCTCTCTCTCTCTCTCTCTCTCTCTCTCTCTCTCTCTCTCTCTCTCTCTCCTCTCTCTCCTCTCTCTCTCTCTCTCTCTCTCTCTCCTTTTTCTTGGCTCTGTCTGTTATTTCCTCTCACTGCCGACTAGGACCGAAGCAAGAGACACTGTATGATTTTTGGAGGATGGTGTGGCAGGAAAATTGTTTCAGCATTGTCATGATCACTAAGCTGGTGGAAGTTGGCAGGGTAAGTGATGTGTACTCACCCTTTTTCCCCTCTTGTCACCACCTACTGTGCAGAAACACCCCACTTTCAACGTTAGGGGACATTCTGTGTCCATATGGAAAGCTTTTATCCTTTTGACAAGTATAGATCTTGTGGCCCTGCAGTGCATGTTAGCTCTATGATATCCTAAATCAGTGTTTTTCAACCTTGGGGTCGTGACCCTATGTGAGGTCACCTGGATTTCAGCTGGGGTCGCCTGAAATTTCTAGTAATTGATCAAAAATAAATAAATAAATTACTAATAGAAATATTTTTTAATGATTCAATATACAGGGTGAGGAAGCAAAATTTACAATATTTTGAGGCAGGGATTGAAAGACAGTGTATGATCAATTAGTTTATTGAAAGTCATGAGAATTTATTTGCCACAAGAAAATTGACATAATAGAAAATGTTTTATTCTATGTGTCCTCCTTTCTCAATAACTGCCTTCACACACTTCCTGAAACTTGCGCAAGTGTTCCTCAAATATTCGGGTGACAACTTCTCCCATTCTTCTTTAATAGTATCTTCCAGACTTTCTCGTAATAGTTTTTCTCATAGTCATTCTCTTCTTTACATTATAAACAGTCTTTATGGACACTCCAACTATTTTTGAAATCTCCTTTGGTGTGACAAGTGCATTCAGCAAATCACACACTCTTTGACATTTGCTTTCCTGATTACTCATATGGGCAAAAGTTTCTGAAAAGGTATGGATAATAGTGTTAGGTATGATTATGACATCAATATATGTTTGGTTTCAAAACAATTGACATAGTGCCTGCTGAGAAAAAACAACTAAATGTTCATTGTAAATTTTGCTTCCCCACCCTGTATATTTCATTATAATTAAAATACCACACACTTTTCCTAATATGAATCAAGTTCAAATAAAATATCTGAGAGGGCATATCTTGATTGACCCGATCATGTGACTGTGTGTTACTACGCTTCAACCTGCCCGGACACAGTCACAGTCAGAACACTGGACCGAACAGAAAATGGAAAGATTTCTTTGCCCGCCTGGCTCCACTAAGACATCTCCAAGAAAAAAATGTTTCCATTTTGAATGTCTGAGGTCGCCAGAAATTTGTGATGTAAAAATGGGGTCACGAGCCAAAAAAGGTTGGGCGCCACTGTCCTAAATGTATGTTCACTCCACAAATTACAACTGCAGCAGAGACCTGTCTTGGACGTTTGGACAGTTTGAATTAAAACACAAAAGTCACTGAGTCAGGGTTAAAACAAGTGTATTTTTACATATGCAAAGATAAATTGAGACAACTTGCTTGCTTCTGCCTCTGAAGTACAGAAGTACAAGGATTTTTAAACACTAGGTCATCACCATGAAAGGTCAATTGTCAGTGGCTGGTTTTCCTTTTCGTTTATGCATCTATTATCCTTTTTTACAGTGAAGGTACACGGATTACAACAGGTGTTTTGTTAAAATGAGAACCTTAACATGTAACATAGTAATTTCATTATCAGACTCTAAGAACTACTGACAACTGAATATCAGAAAAGCACATTATAAGCATGTCTAAGCAACTGAAATTGAGTTTGTAAGTGTTCAAATGCAGTTCAGGAGTATAATGTAGACTGCACCTTGTATGTCTGTTAATGACAACATGATAAAATTGCGATCAAGTGTTATGGAATTTCACATCATAATGAACATTAAGTCCATTAAATGTACTATAAACTACTTATGATGCATTAAAAACGTCTGCTCTGCCATGCTTTTAAAGCCCCTGTCCTTGCATACACAACCTTAATAGCAATAGTTTAGTGCAGTACTCTTATTTTCCACCTCACATAAATACCTGTAGTGTATGAATTCAGCTCTAAGTGCCCCCATCCTTTCCAGTCTGGGCTAGAAAAATATATTACCTCAGCAGATGGTTAAAATGACACCATTTTTACAGCACTAGCTCTACACCCAATTTGGTTCTCCATCCTAACAATTCCGGGAACAGTCAACAAATGAGTAATGGTGTGGCTGAATCCAAATAACACCTCCATTAAATAAAAAATTACCTCCTTTGTGCCTGATGTTGGTGAAAAAGATTGCGGTTGTCCTGTTCATTATGCTTTCTACCATTATGTGATTATAGAGCTTTTCTTTTCTCTGCTCTCTGAAATGAAATATCTGCAGAACTGGTTATTTTTGTTTTTTCCTCATTCTCAGTATTTGTGGAACCTCTATGCATTTTCACTTATTAAATGTCAGGCTAATCTCTTTTGTGGTTAAACCAGCAAATATACAAATATTTGCATATATTCACTTTTTACCGTATGAATTAGAATGGTACATTGTAATGTTGCTGTTTGTTTGGATTATTCCTTTGAGACGTTTCACATTTTTCACTCAGCTGATTATTAGATTTAGAACATAATGGAAAACACTAAAAGCACAAAAGTAGACTGAAGGAAAGGAAGCGTGTATGTTTTTTTTTTTTTTTTATAATAGTTTATTTTTTGATGATTGAAGGGAAAAAAAAGGTAGTGGGTTTTTCACTGGGTCAACAATGTAAAATGTAGATGTTTATAAAGGCATCAGATGCTCATGAAAAACAGGAAGAACAGGAAAAGCAGAATAAATTGAGCAACACAAAAACAACAGCCAGATAAAAACATCTGAAGGACCGTCATCCACAAGTAAAAAGCATTTATTTACTGCACAGACACATTTGCCAGTGTGTTTCAACTACACAGTCGTAATCAGGATATAATAGATCCATTGCATCCTGTTATGAAATGTGCCTTCATACACAAAGATAGCACAGTATCTTACATAAATGCATACAATATAGTATGCGTAATATAATAATAAATATATATATTTTTTTTTATTTTTATTTTTTTTATTTCTTAAGATAAGATAAGATAAGATAAGTTAAGATAAGATAAGACTTTATTGATCCCACCATGGGGAAATTTAACAGTTTACAGCAGCAATATGCAACACACCAGTGCAAAAGAAAAGGCAGGTAGAAATAAACGTTCTTAAAAGTATAAAAATTGAAGTATAAAGTTTTTAAAGTATTTACATATTTACATAGTGATTGCACATATACGTGATGTGATATGGGGGTGGTGGAGGGTTACTGTGTACTTTTACACAGTCTGATGGCTGTGGGGAGGAATGACCTGTGGAAGCGCTCCTTCTTGCACAGGGGATGTAAAAGTCTGGTGCTGAAGGAGCTTCCATTGACACTTGGTTTTACTCCGCTGCATCTCTTTTCTGAACAGGTGAAATGCTGTAAATACTGGCCTGAAGACAGCGAGATGTATGGTGACATCAAAATCACTCTGCTGAAAACAGAAACACTGGCTGAATATACAGTTCGCACTTTCGCCTTGGAAAGGGTGAGTTTACCTCAAAAATGTACATTGTGCTTAAGGTTTGAATGCAGTTGCATTCCTCCTATAATCTACTGAGATCCAGGACATGTTGACTGGAAACAACATAATGCAATGGTATTTCACATACATTTTTGTGTTTATATATATATTTTTGTTTGTTTGTTTGTTTGTTTGTTTTATGGAATGTGCTTTACTGTGGGCAGCTTTTCTTTTTTTTTTGTAAAGCTGTAAAACTCTTGTCCCCTACAGAGGACAAAAATGCATTCCTGGGTCTCAAGAGAATATAGTCGGAATTGAACGATAAAGCCACTTTACTCTGTGTTTTTCTGCATCTTTACTAAATCACTAATGAGAATAGAGGTCTGACTTGTTTTTCTGTTACCTGGAAAAGGAAAGATTAGAAACGGTATATTAATAGAGGGGATTAGATACTTGACAGGACATACTTGTGATAGGCATGAGGGCCACATGGTAACTGAGAGGAATTAGCACCAGTAGTTATTTGAATGCCCCCGCCGTCTTCCCAACATCGCTGTTACAGTGTGCGCCCCCGATGGCCTCCTTGCTGTCAGTCTCCAGGGGGATTTCTTATTGGGAGGGCTCAGAGTAACAGTGCCACAAACACAGCATTATCATCACACTGTCACATTCGCTCTCTATGGGCACATGCTGCTTCTTATTCAAATCGGCACAAATTCGGGAGTTGGTGACAGCTTGTGTTTCATAGCTCTTTTCATTTCTTTTTTTGGATTTCTGTCTTCAACAAATCTTTGCTTTGCGTCGCTTTACTTTGCCATCTCTGTACAGAGGAAGAAATTGCTGTGTGACTGCACTAGACTCCCAGTAGAGAAGAGAAAGCTCCCAGTCCTCCCTGAGCTCCACGAGCCTCAGTAATTCCTCTCTGCGTGTCTGTCACAGTGCAGCTGCTACTCGCATGCGATGCCCAGAGGCCTTACTGTCCTAGAAGACCTAACACCCTGCGTAAATAATGTTCTGGTTGTCCTCACGCTGAACCAAAAAAATCTGTCACATCTATCACAGAGGAGGGAATATCTCTGAATGGATGGGAGTAAGCCTTGGTGGAGATGACAGCTTATATGCATGGGAGGCAAGAGGCGTATGAATATAGTCTTAACATAAATATTATGCTAATGTGTTCTCTGTGTTGTTGATAGAGAGGATACTCTACCAAGCATGAGGTGCGTCAGTTCCACTTCACATCATGGCCAGAGCATGGGGTGCCCTATCACGCCACTGGACTGTTGGCCTTTATACGAAGAGTGAAAGCCTCTACGCCTCCTGACGCCGGCCCGGTGGTGGTCCATTGCAGGTAGCATGACGCCTGAAACTGCTGTGAATTGGAGTGTTGTAAAACCAAACCTCAAGCGCTTTACTGTCATAACTTTTACTGCAAGAGAAAATGTACTTCAAGGCTGAGGTTGAATCTGTTTTTTCTGTATTTTCTCCAGAAAAAAAATGAAATCTGACATAAAGTAATGATTACAAGAAAAACAGCCTGGGGCCAGATAAGCACTTGGGCATACCTCAGAATGGGACATTACACCCTTTCTTTGTATTAATGCGTACATGAGCATCATGTAAACTATTTAAAACATGTATACTTTTACTTGTTAATTATTACAAAATTACCGCTTCTTCAGTTCATTACATACTTTATTTCTGTATAATAAGTTAACAGTTGGACATTTTCTGTATTTTATTTGCTTGAGCTTTAACTGAGTAAAGAATGCAAATGAAAGCACGACTTCAGTATGTTGTAGTAAAACTCCCAAACCACATTTTTTATGACAACTTGCAAAACTAGAAAGGCACAAAGAGAGCGCAGACAGGCCAACAGTCCACTCTTCTTCTTGTGGCACAATAATATTAAACCACAAATAAACTACAAATTATGACCTATGTTTTTTCCTTGTCAGTTGGTGCCATAGTTTAACTGCATGGTAATGGAGGTGATGGTTCTGATTTGTCTGATTTATTCTTTTTTTTTTTGCCCATTCTTTTTATCTGTTTTAGTTTAGCTGGTGTTTTTTGGTGTAAAAAAAAAAGAAAACAAAGACAATTCCAGGCTGGTCCCATTTTTATGGATCTGTTCCAAAACTTAAGTAGTTCGTCCTTTACCGATGCCGTACTCTTTCACCAACTTGTCTGAGATTCACTCTTCACTGTTTTTTGCGTAATCCTGCTGACAGCTGGACAGATAGACACGACTGATCACATAACCTCCTTGGGGGGAGGTAAAACTATTACCTGCTAATGTTCATTTTTGGGTAATGTGCCTTTTTTTGGCTGACCTTCAGTATTGTCCCTGTCCTCTTAAGTTTTTATGCTGAAAAAGGATGTTGTACAAACTCTTCATACATACAAATTCTTTAAGATGGAAATGGTTCCTTATGTAACATGTCCATTGTGTGTCAGTGTGGGAGCTGGTCGCACTGGCTGCTACATCGTGCTGGATGTCATGTTGGACATGGCCGAGTGCGAAGGCGTGGTGGATATCTACAACTGTGTCAAAACCCTCTGCTCTCGTCGCATCAACATGATCCAGACAGAGGTCAGATCAGCTGCACAACCATGAAATCACTTCACACCTAAATGTTTTCACCTACATATTCAGTGACTTACATTTTATGATGTGATCACCTCTTTCTGTTATAAAAGTTCTGAAGAGTTAGGTTTTAAAGTATTTGTTTTCTCGCTTCCTGTTTGGAAATTCAGAAAGCGAGGGGGATGTATTATCATACTCCCCCTCTGGGACTTATATAAAGGTCATTGCAATAGTTTCAGAGAAAAGCTTCACATTGTCCTCAGTGTGCTGCGTAGGCACGTGCTGTGCTTTAGATGTGAAGATAATTTGCATATTCACCCCTTATTATGTAAATTCAACATTGACTTAGCTGTTTATTACATTTGTAGGTATTTGCAGGCGTGCTCTAATTAAATGCATACCACATGTGTTTGTTTACTCAAAAATATTTATTTATTCTGTAACAGCTTTGATACACTACTACATTATAACACATATTTAATTCAGAACAAAGCTGGTTATGAAAAGCCTTCTTGACTTGTGTTGTGTGTTAATTTATTTACTTCCACATATGTTCTAAAACTGTGTTTCAGTCTGTATTCCTTCATATCTGCTTAGCTGATTCTAATCAAAAGTTCACAAACACCTACTCTAATATGCGTTTATGTTCATGCCTACACCTACACATATACAGTTGACATCCCATCAAAGTTTACCCCATGTTCTACAGGAGCAGTATATCTTTATCCATGATGCCATTCTGGAGGCCTGTTTGTGCGGAGAGACGGCTATCCTGGTGAACGAGTTTGCCGTCACTTACAAAGAGATGCTTCGAGTGGATTCCCAGAGTAATTCCTCCCAACTACGAGAGGAGTTTCAGGTTAGTCTTGTGCTGGACTGTGTTTCTTTATGTATAACAAATTCAGCTGCTGAAATATAAATATATGCAAGCATTTTCAATTTAACAGCTTAAATACTGTAATTTACATGTGGAATCCAATTAATGTTAAAGCATGTGCAACATTTTACCCTTAATAGAGTGTAATGACATGTCTACCACCACATTTACAAGTCCTATTTCTGCAGCGTTAATTGCTACTATAAATACACTGCCTGGCCAAAAAAAGCTGTCCTTTAGATGCTGCTTAGCAAATAGGTAAGAGCCTGGATATTTACTGCAGTGAGTAAAATGTTTCAGGTCCAACAAGTTGTTTAACTCTAACTGAGCTGATGCAGTGAGTAGCTTCTCATTTCTATAACAACCGTCAGTTTGATAGAGACCATAAAGATTGGACTGTGGAGGAAATATATAAAGATCATGCGGTCTGATGAGTCCGGACTGAGCCCGTTCCAGAGTGATCAGTACACCACAGTGATTACCCATCATGCCTAGTGCCTATAATAGAAGCCTGTGGGGACAGTGCTATGATGTGGAGTTGCTTCAGTTGGTCAGGTCCAGGTTCAGCAACATTATAGGTCCATAAAATGAGCTCAGATGACGACCTGAATACACTGAAGGACCAGGTTTTTATCAGTGGAGATTTTTCGTCAGGATTCCATCAGGTTCAAATTATTAAAGGGGTCGTATTTTTCTCATCCCACTTTTATTAGTCATTGATACATTTATTTGTGTATTTGGACTCTAATGGTTCAAAAAGTTTGAATTTGAACCCTCCAGGTGCTGCAAAGCTATCTTTATATTCATTTTGGCAAAAGTTGAGTGGATTTCTACAACCTGTTTTAATTCCTGCTTAATTTGTTACGTCTATAACTAGTTATGTCATGACATTTGCACATATAAGGTCAAGACTTCTGATGAACATTTCTCCAAGTACACCAAATTGTTTGTCAACAGCAGCGGTTGTAGTCCGTACTGAAAATATGTCCAAACTTCAAGCCGATTACCTAAAATGTTCAGTTGTTGGTTGTATTAACGAACACAAGTGGCTGAACGGGACAGAGCAGCACAGTCAACAACCTGGAGGGGGTGGGGTGTGAAGTGAAGTGAAGTGAAGTGGCTCATTTGCATTTAAAGGGCCAGCACTCAAAACGACCTTTCTCATGTCATTACTCAGAAATATTGTTGAAGATGGACCTGTGGAGTTTAATTAATGAAGAATTCAGACCCAAGCATAGCATTTACAATTTATATAGACCGCAGGGAAATGTTTTAAAATGCATGATTACATTAAAAAAAAAAAAAAAAAAAGCAAAATATCACTCCTTTAAAGAGTAGTTCAGGGAGCATGAGGCCAATCCATGTCACACATGGATTGGCCTCCGTAGAGTCCAGACCTGAACCCCATTGAGAAGCATTGAGATGTGACAGATTGGGCTTTACGCAGCAGTCTGACTCTCCCATCATCAATACAAGATCTTGGTGAAAAATCAACACAATTCTGGATGGAAATAAATGTTGTAACACTTATTGTGACATTACATAAGCACTGGGGGCCACTGCATATATCTCCCATAACTGACACACCTGGCAGCACATTACTACTGTCACTGTACTACTACTACTTCCTCCTCCATCCACCTCACTGTTCCCTCTGCCCGTCTCACCACCATGGGGAGCAGAGCATTCAGCCGCTCTGCTCCCCAGCTCTGGAACTCCTTGCCACCGGATCTCAGAAACACCACTTCACTTCCTCTCTTCAAATCCAGACTCAAAACCCATCTGTTTAGGACCTCTTTCTCTTTGTGAACACAATTGCACTGTCCAAATTTTTAACCTGCCTTTTATTTTTACTTTGCTTTATTGCTTGTTTTAAACTCTCCTGTTTTACTGTACGGTGTCCTTGAGTGCCAAGAAAGGCACCTATAAATAAAATGTATTATTATTATTATTATTATTACTATAATTCTCTGAATAAGAATCAGAATACTTTATTAATCCCAGGAGAAAGTGTTGTGTGACAAATTGTTGTGTTACAGTTGTTCCATGCAAGTGTAAAAAAAAAAAAGTAGCTGGAAAGAAATTATCAAAGCACACACACACACACACACACACACACACACACACACACACAAAAAGCTCTAAATATATACATTCATATAGCTCTAACTATGTGTGTGTGTGTGTGTGTGTGTGTGTGTGTGTGTGTGTATCATCATGATTAATCTGATTAAAAATTTTAACACAATGCTGCAGAATAACTCTGTATGTCTCTGCCAACGCATGTTGGGCAGTTTGTCAAAGTAGACTTAGCGTCACACATGCACAAATGGACACAAATGATCCGGTAGTGACAGGCAGCAGAACCAACCCATAAAGATGGAAGACACTAAACAGCAGGTTGACCCTCTGGATGGAAATACAAGGACAAAAAACCCAAGACGGAACAGTTGTTCACAGTTGTTTTGTTGAAACTGTTGAAGGTGCTTAATACACACATTAAGTGCATACAGGGGTTGGACAAAATAATTGAAACACCTTCACCTCAAGATGATAATGCCCCAATCCATACAGCTAGAATTGTTAAAGAATGGCATGAGGAACATTCTAATGAAGTTGAGCATCTCGTATGGCCGGCACAGTCCCCAGACCTCAACATTATTGAGCATTTATGGTCAGTTTTAGAGATTCAAGTAAGACGTCGATTTCCACCGCCATCGTCTCTAAAAGAGTTGGAGGGTATTTTAACTGAAGAATGGCTTAAAATTCCTTTGGAAACAATTCACAAGTTGTATGAATCAATACCTCGGAGAATTGAGGCTGTAATTGCCGCAAAAGGAGGACCTACACCATATTAAATTATATTTTGTTGATTTTTTAAGGTGTTTCCATTATTTTGTCCAACCCCTGTATATATTCCCTTCTTTCTTGAGTCTGTTTGCTCATGCAAAATGAAACGCGATTAATATAGATTAATAATGAATGATATTTAATCTTGATTAATTGAAATAAATCCACAACAACCCTGTGATTAATCTGATTAAATATTTTAATCATTTGACTGCACTTTTATAGCTATAAAGCTCTAAATATAGATATTAAAACACTAAAACACAATTAGAACAGCAATTTCAACAGATAGACAACTATTATCACTTTGAAAAGTTAAAGAAATATACGTAAATAAGTGTGCAAAAATATTGTTGTGTGTTATTATAATTATGTGGATATAAGGTGGAATTAAACAGCCTGATAACCACTACAAATACAGTTCTTATCACTACAAGAATAATAATGACGCTTAAACCTGGTTTGCATATGGTGACACCTTGAAGCCGTCATTTTGACAGTCCTTTGTTTGCACTTTACAGCCGATTGCATTTTAAAATATGTTTGTGTCTCATTTAGTTCTTTGTTATGCATTTGCTCACTTAAAGCAGTACTGTATGTTTGGTACTCTGACAGGCACACAAACAACAGGCTACATTTGCTCTATTGTTGAAATGTAATAGCACAGATGTAAAATAAGCAGAAAGTGTAGAAAGGAGCAGACTAATGGATAGGGGTGTGTGTTTGCATCCGTAATTTTTCTGCGAATGTGTGTAATGTTAGTTTCCTTTGACTGTTGCTTCTGCGTGGCTGTCATTGAAATTCTTTGCCTGGTTTGGAGGAATGCAGTGTCAGAACATTTCATTAGATGTTGATTAGCAGAAAGGAGAGGCAGCTGTGTTCCCACATGTTTTACCTGCCTCACACACCTCCCCCCCCGCTGCAGCGCTCAACCAGCAGCCGCATTGATTCCAGGTTTAGCATTTCAAAGTAATACTGGAAAAAGCTTGAGCTCCTCCTTTAATTTAATACTGTTTTATCCACCACTACATAAGCATTATGATGGACGCTTTGCTTAAGATTAGGGAACGGTACCACTGGAGGTGCGACACACTCATTACAAACTGTTAGTTCTTCATAAAGGGAAATGTGACATGCTTTACTTTGATCTTGCAAACTTCATCCATCTGACATTGTTGTTGAAAGCCTCCCGTTGCCAAATGAGCTCTCTGTTTGCTTTTACTCCGTACAGCCAACCGGTACTACTGAGCTCAACAAAGCACAGATCTATTATTTATATTGTATATTAATGATCCAAATAATTTTTTTCATCTTGTCTAATGTTATAATGGATAAACGTACGGAGGTTTCATCAAAGATAAACACCAACCAATATTTCCTATTCATTTTAAACTTTGTTACAGGCTCTTTTATTATGCAGTCGGCTTAATTTATCCATCTAAATTGGTTTGTCAATGTAATGTTCAGAGTATTAAAAGTTCTTTCAATTAACATTATTGGATTCCTGGCATCCTCTGGGTCCCAGCCTCCCTCCTCCTCCTCCTCCTCCTCCTCCTCCTCCTCCTCCTCCTCCTCCTCCTCCTCCTTCTCCTCCCTAACATATTTACCTCCATCCTTTTAAATGCTCCCTTGGATTGCATTCTGCCCACCCTTCATTATCACATCACCTGTTTATCGCTTCCACCTACAGACTCTAAACTCTGTGACGCCCCACTTGGATGTGGAAGAGTGCAGCATCGCTCTACTGCCCAGAAACCGAGAAAAGAACCGCAGCATGGATGTCCTGCCGCCCGATCGCGCCCTGGCTTTTCTGGTTACGACCGAAGGGGAGAGCAACAATTATATAAACGCTGCCCTCGCCGACAGCTTCCACCGACAGGCTGCATTTATCGTGACCCCTCACCCTCTGCCCGGCACCACGGCGGACTTTTGGAGGCTTGTTTTTGACTACGGCTGCACAGCTGTGGTCATGCTCAACCAACTCAACCAATCAAACTCCGCCTGGGTAAGGTCAACGAGTCATATACTGCTTTATTGGCATTGATTTGTTGACGCAATAACAAAGACGAGCTATAGCAGTAGGTTTGAGTTTTCTCACAGAAGCCAATGTTTGCAGAGGAAGTTTTTACTTTGAGTCTTGAGGTTATCTAAAATTTACTTGATACTTTTCCCTGACATACCCTGCCTTGCCTTCACTGTCTCTGTATCTTACTGTGCTTGGGATTAGTTCCTTCATGCCATTTTGTCGGGCTTTGATCCCTGACCACATTGATCTCAAGGCATGACTAGATAACACCCGCCCCAGTTTTTCCTTCCCCTCCTCAAGTTACATCTCTGGAGAATAGGCTTGCATTACCCTCCAGCCACATCTCAGGCTTCTTTTTGTTGGCGTCCCACTTTTTTCTCATGAGCATATGTCTTTCTCTGTACTGCAGTGAATTCTGTTCTTTTAAACACTTGTGATAATAGCAATGATAATAATAAGTGGAAATATCACACAAGTTCTAACCTCACATTTCCATTAGAACAAAAATACACTCAAAGATCAGACTGGTTTGAAAAAAGGTGTTAATGTAATGACATTGCCAAAATGAGGTTAAGCCACTCCATGTGGTTGGAGCTCCAAAGACAAAGACTGTGCTGGTTAAAAAAAAAAAAAAGACTCTACAGGATAACTCTACAAAATGATGAAGTACTGTTCTGTTGAAGGCTGTAAAACTAGACAAGATAATCAGGTACAATTTTATTATATTCTACAAAGAAGAACTAAAATGTAGTGTAAAAGCTGTCACCTTGATCCCTACATTTCCACATTTTTATTTTAAGTACACCTTCCTGAGTTTTAGCAGAAAGGACAACATACTCTGTTAAAGAGCCAAGCGCTGGCACGTCTTGACTATGGTTATATTCAGCCAATAATTGAGTTAAGCTGAACAAGACTGGCAGACATCCAATCCTTAATGGGAGATAAACAGTTGTGCAGAAATGACAATGATACTGAATAATTCAATTTGAGAGACAGGTACAACTTTGTGTCATCGGCATAATAATGGAAAGTGAGAAATGTTGCTCCGTTTAATAATTTACAACATGGAATATGTGTAAAATGTATAAAAGACTGGCTTCCAAAGGATTCTTTTGGTACACAGCAACAGCTGACACAGAAAAAGGTCATAGAAAAAGAGAAAAAAAAAACCAGCAGAACTAGTCAAGGCTCTCCCAGATATACCTATGCATTTTTTTTTACCTTATGAATAAAATCAGTTACAATATTTGGATAAAAATCTGTACTGTGATGTAGGTGTCATGACCAGCTTCCATCAGTACATCATTAATATCTCCAAGTTGAGTCGTGTCAAATGGAAAATTTCACATAATGTCAGTACTTTGTATTTATACACATTATTAGGAACTGCTTGAACCACTGAATCTCATCTGAAAAGCAGGAGGAAAGAAAACTTTGCACTGTCTGCATTTCATGTTTTAAGGCAGAAATGTAAGATTGAATAGCATTGTTGAACCATCCTGTACTTTCACACACTAACAATGATAAATAAGAATTATATTATGTCAGAGCCTTGAAAAGTTTCTGTAAGTAATGAGTACTTCTTTGCCCAAGGTCCAGCTTATGCCAGATTATTATTATAAAGTTTTTTTTTATATATGTAGCTCATTCGAAAAGGCTTCTTTCGTACTGATTTACTTCAATGTGAATGTAGGTGGTTACAGTTGAGCAACTGATTAGGAATAATGTATTATCAAGTCTGCATTATCAAGACATTACTTTGGTAAATTAAATAGAAAATTTAGTTTTAATAATCAAATTACCACAGATAAATATACAAAGTTCATTTAGATAAACAGTTATTTTGTGTTTTATTGACAGAAAATGTATTGGTACATGTGTCTCACACTCATATTCAGTATGTGAGTATTTTACTGGGTAAATCAGTCTGACACTAGCATGACTTTAACAGGAGTTAACCTCTCTGTAACTGTAATGTCAATAAATCATCTTAACCCTTTCATGCATGACATCCCCATTCGTGGACACATAGTTTTGGTTCACTTTCCAGAGGTTTAAAAAGGCAATATTCTCCAAACCACATGGAACAGTCTCTGCAGACCCTAAGCAATACAATGAACAAAAGGATCATCTGAGATTTAAAATTTGGACTGCTCTGTGATCTCCTAAAGTTAACCTCCTCAGACACAGCTATGTCCACATTTGTTGACAAGAGTTTCAGAGCTTTATAAAAAAAAAAAAAAAAAAAAGTCCACTGCAAAGGTCATTCCATAATTTTTTTTAAAAAATGCATCTGAAAAAGCTGTTGCATCAAGATGTTTCCAATATAGGTAATTATTTAATTTTTAAAAAGCCAAAACCTGTACTTTCCTGAATCTCAGGAGGTTAAATATCTTCTTAATAAAACCATATTTAAAAAAAACTATATCAAATGCATTTCAACTTTAGCCTAATTTTGAGAAATAAAATCAATCTAAAAAAATAAAATCCAGATGCTTTTTTTCATAATTCATGCATGAAAGGGTTAATCTTGAATCAATATATAATACTTCCTCATTAACTTTTACAGTAGTGTATCAGTGTTGGCTCTCACGTTTAATGTTTTATTTCAACATGTTCACATTGGTGAAAATGAAAAAAAAAAGGTAATTTCCAACATAGCTGCCTCTTTTCAATCCCCCTTTTCAACCTTTCCCCTTAAATGTTTTTCATCTTGTTCTTTTCAGTGCAGTGCAGTTTTTTCGGGTCTTGGGTGAAAATTGAGTTATCACCACTTTAAGTTGTTCATTGCCAGATCTTGTTATGAACTCTGTTATAGAGTTCATTCGTGGTAGTGGAGAGCTCTGTCTCCCTCTTGTTGCAATCACTCAAAGCACATAACATCTCGCCCTCATCACACTGCTCCTCTCTTCCTGTTATTATCACCAATGTGGCAGCGTAACACCGTCTGTTCTGTGAACAAATACACTAACCCCAAAGCTGTTATTATATGTAAGCATTCATATTTCTGCTGTGTTCTGTTATTTAAAGCCCATGCATACACACACATCTCTTATTAACACCTATTTTGTTAGGTTTATCATTTAAGATTAAATTCTTTGGACCCACAGCATTTGAAGTCCAAATAAAGGTAGTCTCTTGAACATGGGATGCTTCTAAATGTCAGCAGTGCCACATGTAATCACTGTTAACATGGTCTTCCCCCTCCTTTGACCCCCCCTCCCCAACCTCTAGCCATGTGTTCAGTACTGGCCAGAGCCCGGTTTACAGCAGTACGGCCCAATGGAAGTGGAGTTCCTGTCAATGTCCGCAGATGAGGATGTCATAACTCGCCTATTTCGGGTCAAGAACGTCACGAGGGTAAGCCATAATGGTTCAGAGAAGGCCTACGCAGAACATGTTGTTCCACTCAGTGGTATTTCACAAATGATATCCTGAACCTCATTAGAAATGCATTAGCTGTGGCCCTCACTGGTAATTCAGATGTGACATTTTACCCACAGTACATTTAGAGCAGCCACCTGTAGTGTGGATCTAAAAAGCTGACAGAAGTCCTCAAAGTCAAAGTACTATAGAGTTGTAGAATACTGTGGACCCGGTGAAGCCAGAACACTTCAGCTACTTGAATGCTCTAGTATATTCATCTGTAGTGTTTTTTATGTATAACTATACTGTATAATATAACCTAAATACCTGCAGCTTAGGAACAGATCAGTAATAGATATAAAGGGCATTATAGATATTCTATATACATACAAAGGACATTATATACATCACATATATAAAAAAGAACTTCAAAATATCCAAGAGAAGTCATTCACTCATTGACATGCAGGCAATAAAGGTCAGTGTCTCTCTTTTCCCATTTTTCGTGGCCATTACCTCGATAGGCATCCTCTCTCTCTTAGGCGTCTGTTGGCATACTGAAGAGGGAGCTTTCATCATCATAATGCATGCCATATATTCAGCTGCAAGTTACTGTTTCTGCCTCCAAACCAGACTTCCTTTTGATTTGTTCACGAAGCATGTCGTACATGTGAAGAAAAGGCATGTTTTAAATGAGAAAGAATTCATTAAATAAAGCCACTGATATTTCTGTCATGGTTGGGAGAGCACAGGTGAAGTCAGTTTTTTCGACCAAAAAACTGTGCATATGTATGAATCAGTCATTTTGACTTTGCAGACTTCACCGTGTTGATTGTGTGCATATACAAGTACGGTTTTATGCCCAGAAATTTGCATAAGCACATGCATGCATTCTGCTCAGGATCACTGTCAACCAATTATTGAAGACATCTGTATGCAAGGTATTTCCTTGCCACCACTTTAAGCAGTGCGACAGGCTCTATCCAGAACTTCCTTTCTTGATTGGCATTCTCACCTCCTGTCAACTGCCCTTGTCATTCCCCTTTCTACCCATGCCACCTTTTTTCTGCTCCGCGCACACCACTGTCAAGGAGAGGGCAACTTAACACAGCATGGGAGGAATCAAATCACACGGGAAAAAAAAAAGCACTCACCTCTCTGTCTCTCAGTGCATTAGTGTGTTTCATAGACGCGACAGTGAAACAGGGCACAATCGGAAGTAAAAGTGGAAGGAAGTGCACTGTAAGCATATGTATGTGTGGATATTAAACTCATACAAAAATGTGTAAATCCCACCTCCACTGAGGCAATTCCTCCATGCATCGTTGGTGTCTCAGCCAGCCCAATTTGCATGACTTACAGTTCTCCACTGGTCCTTAAGTGTTAGGTGAGATTCTACAGGACAAGGTTATGAACACACAGGGACCTCGCTCTCACACAGCTCGAGCCCCACTTACACCTGCAGACCCATATATCTCAAAGTCACTGTGCTGAGTGAGCACAGCTGTGTGTGCCAGCGTACAGTCTGGGGAGCACTTAAACACGGGTTTTAACTGGCACGCTCAGAAATACTGCAACTACCAGAAAATGTCTTACAACACAGACAATGACTCCAAGTGTAGGTATACATGTACACCCAGGCGGGGCGGTCCACTCAGATTTCCTTTGCTTGATGTTTCATGTTGAACCTGAAGCTCCAGGAGGGCCAACTGGTGGTGTGTCAGTTCCAGTTCCTGCGCTGGTCAGCGTACCGCGATGTTCCTGACTCTAAGAAGGCGTTCCTCAACCTGCTGGCTCAAGTGCACAAATGGCAAAGGGAGTGTGGAGAAGGACGCACTGTTGTCCATTGCCTGTGAGTATTCTGTTATGTATGTAGCATATACAGTCAATTTAAGGAAAAGACACAGTAGACGTGACATATAAGGCCTGAATTTAGCATGTTTACTCTTATTTCACATTTGAAGGATGTTATTCTTTTACGTCTCTGTACTGTTTGAGAAATCTGAGTTCTTTTTGGTGTTAAGGTGATGTACTTTCTAGTATTAATGTAATGTTGTAGTTCTCTTTTTAATTACTTTTATCAAAGTTGTTCATTGTTTTTTTACCTCCACCAAGGAACGGACAAGGTTATGTTTTCATCGGGGTTTGTTTGTTTGTCTGTTAGCAAGATAACTCCAAAAGTTATGAATGGATTTGGATGAAATTTTCAGGAAATGTTGATACTGGCACAAGGAACAAATGATTAAGTTTGGTGGTGATCGGGGGGGAGGGGGGACTGATCTGCCTTGGCGGAGGTTTGCGCTCTCCGGGTGCTTTTCTGATTTTCTATATGAAATTTTTGACTTTTCCAGAAGTCTGTCTGACATGTGGTTAATGGAAGACAGTTTCTGGACAGTGATATTTTTTATATAATACAGTACTGTATTATTAGAAACACGGTGGTGCAGTGGATAGCACTCATGCCTCACAGCAAGAAGGTCCTGGGTTCAATTCCAACACCAGTCAATGGAGGTGGGACCTTTCTGCGTGGAGTTTGCACGGGTTTTCTCAGGGTACTCCACCTTCCTCCCACCATTCAGAGACATGCACTGATAGGTCATTCAGTTAATTCTAAATTGCCCATAGGTATGAATGTGAGAGTGATCGGTTGTTTGTTTCTATTTGTCAGCCCTGCAATGAACTGGCGACATGTCCAGGGTGTACCCCACCTTCACCCATAAGTAGTCTGGGATAGGCTCCAGTGACCCCCATGACCCTAGTGAGGATAAAGCAGGTCCAGATAATGAATGAATGAATATTAGAAATCCTAATTTTGACCTGTTATACACTGAAGACTGTCTACAAATCTAGGTTTACTGTAATTGTGCTTCTGACTCTGCAACTCATACAAACATACTATGTAGTGTGCTGGGAAAAAAATATAGTACGTACTAATGCATCACATGTAAAAAAAAAAAAAACATTGCACAGCAGAACAAGATACTCACTGTCAATGCTCTGGTGGTTTGATCATTTTTGTTGTCGTACTTTGCAGTTTGTAAGCCTTCATGCTCTCTTAGTTATTCTTACGTACAATCCTGTGCACGTAGGTGTGAAGCTATCGCGATCAAATAGTTCAAGGTGCTATGTTTTAATCAACATAATGGTGTTCCAATTATACGTATACTCCATTCAACAGCACATATCGGATACGCTGGTGTCCAAACATCAATTGGTTTGGACTAAAAGGCTTTGAATCAATCTCTGTTTCCCTTTTGTTATTTCTTCAGGTTTTGTGTTTATTTGTATTCTGTTGAAGGATGTGCGTAGAAGGCTTTTTATTTTACTTTATTTAAATGGCATTTGCAGTATATTCAAAAGATTATTTCTGGAGGGGAGTTTCGGAAAAAAAAAAAAAAATGATGAAAGATGGTAAATCATCCAATCTGTTAACCACCAGAGCAGTGACAGGCAGCGTGTCTCGTCTCTGTTGTGCTATGTGGGGTGCCGCGCAATGAAATGCAGCGTGAAGTACTTTTGCAGGGTATCTGATATTATTTTGTAATGCAGAATAGCAAATAGTTGTGTAATGTGCTGCGATGTGGTGCGGTGTGTGGTGTTGTGTGCTCTAACTCCTCTGTTGTCCTAAGCCCCCAGAGCGCACGTCCGTTGATGAATATGAATGGGCTGTCCATCTCATTGCCAACCCATCACACATTCATCCCACCGCCCCCATCCAAAAGCACATCACTCAGCGCTGTCACACAGTGTTACCCACGACAACCAGGAAAGAGATTATGGAGATCAAATCAATTATGGCTTAATACAGAATGCGATGGTTCTCACTACAGTAAATCCAGGGCTGCCAAAGCGCTGACAACGATTGATTGCCTTAATATCGCTTGTATTGGCTACCGAGGCTCCAATGCCCACCTTCACTGGGTTTGTCTCTGGAGAGAGGAAGTGGATTGTCCTCCAGTCGTTTATTGATATTTCCTTTCATTTATGATGAGCAGAACAATATTTCCAATGAAATGCCATACTGTGGTGTTACTTCTCAATTTTCTCTTCCTTAAAGATTTTGTGTTGCTATTTTTGTATTGACCATGTCTCTGCACGTACTGTAGAACTGCATTGAGTGCCTCTTTTGCCAGGTACTATGAACACAAAAACAAGGCTTATTAGATTACATATATTCTTGCATGCTTTCACTGATTTATTGCCTTTCATACCCCTTAAATGTATTACGACACTCGTTCCTGCTGGAGAGAAAGAGGCATATTTGCATATAATGGTGCTGTACATTATGTACATGCAGTATGCAATGATTTCAGATATAGCCCATAAAACATCAAAATGGAAGAAATCAAACTTAAAATGTTTTTATGAGCATGCAAGGTAGTGTATGAGTTTGTTTTAGTCGGCACTTTGCACTTGGATGCTTCTATGAAACTGGGTTCATTTTGGTACCTGGCACTTTGTCAGCTTTTTTAGACCCAATAATAAAAGAGAAATTTAGACATATTTCCCCCAGAATGTACCTAGTGATGACCTCAGATAAATGCAAAAAAATGTATACTCTTGCTCTTAGCCATCCCAAAATTAATGCATTTTTAATAAAATATTGGGGCCAAAAATAGGACCAAAATTGAGACATGAAAAGCTACCTAGGTGTTAGTGCATTTGATCTGGAAAACATGGCTGGAAATGGTCTTATATACCACTATAGATAAAGACACATGATCTTAGTGGTTTTTCTAATCGAGAAATTCGGGTTTTTCATGAATCTCAGTCTCATTCCAGGTTTTGTGTGTCACTCATCATGTCCACTTGCATTACATGCGGAACCTGCCCATTTAAGCACAAATAAATCGCAAGTGATTTTGCAACAGCAGTCATTTTTGTGAAACAGTCTGCCTTGCATAATTAATTCAATTCCCAAAATGTACCTGTGAGAGAATAAAAAGATGTTCAAAAAAATAGTAGCAGGTAATTTTTGTGTCCTTTTGACCATGTTACATGCAGATTTTTGTATTAAATATAATGTAAAATAATATAAAAATGTGTTTTATCTGAAAAATAGTTTCTCTTTTATCTCAGTAAATATTTATTTTTTAAATAGACCCAAAGTGCTTCCAAACTTGCGTCATAACATTAGTCTACAGGGTGGGGAAGCAAAATTTACAATGAACATTTAGTTGTTTTTTCTCAGCAGGCACTACGTCAATGGTTTTGAAACCAAACATTTATTGATGTCATAATCATACCTAACACTATTATCCATACCTTTTCAGAAACTTTTGCCCATATGAGTAATCAGGAAAGCAAACGTCAAAGAGTGTGTGATTTGCTGAATGCACTCGTCACACCAAAGGAGATTTCAAAATAGTTGGAGTGTCCATAAAGACTGTTTATAATGGAAAGAAGAGAATGACTATGAGCAAAACTATTACGAGAAAGTCTGGAAGATACTATTAAAGAAGAATGGGAGAAGTTGTCACCCGAATATTTGAGGAACACTTTCGCAAGTTTCAGGAAGCATGTGAAGGCAGTTATTGAGAAAGAAGGAGGACTCATAGAATAAAAACATTTTCTATTATGTAAATTTTCTTGTGGCAAATAAATTCTCATGACTTTCAATAAACTACTTGGTCATACACTGTCTTTCAATCCCTGCCTCAAAATATTGTACATTTTGCTTCCCCACCCTGTACATCTGGTTTGAATTTTTAGCCCCCATGTCCTGTTTTTAGGGACCAGTTTCATAAAAGCATCCATTTACAACCACTTAATTTACGTAATGCACTGGAGTTAATAATAAATACAGTATAAAAGATTAAAAGCCAAACTGAAGATAGACAGAATTACATTAAGATACAAACAAATTGTTAAAGCCCTGCTCCACTCAGGAGTTTTTCTTCATCTTCCTTCACTGTGATGGTTGCACAGTTTGCACGGTACAGAGTGATTACTATGCACAGTTTGACACTTGGCCAGGGAAAGGTTTTCAGTGCTCACCTAAGATGTGAGTGCAAGGCGTGTACTCACTGCATGAGCAGGGTTTGTTGCATTTCTCATGTAAGAGCTAATGTTGTAGTTGAGAACCACCTGAACTCAGACCAAGCCATGACCGGCAACCAGAGTGTTTCAAGATCGACACGAGGCCAAGGCAGGGTGCGATCGAGTCAAGGGCGTTACAGCAAAAAAGTGTTTGAAATATTACAGATTGATATTGTATAAAGGAGAGTTGGGGGGATGATTCCACGGCTGCAGAGAAAGCAGAGTGAGGTGGCGTGCTGAAAGCAGAATCAAGAAGAGAAGTTTTACACTTAATAGAAATAATTTCAACAAACCAAACAATTGTTGTCGTATTAGTGTTAAGAAATATGTAAGAAAGTGCCTCATAAATGTAGTGATTCCCCTTGAGCTGTGATCTTAAGTGATCTTAAAATAAACTCCTGAGTCCTCTTATTCCAAGATTAAGATAAGACAGAGTAAAAAATGCAATTGAGAGTAAGACCTTGAAGTACAATAACATATGTGAGAGACGTGGAAACATCAGTGCACGATGAAAACTGACTTCAAGGAGAATAGAAAACAAGTTGAGATGGAGCAGATAGACTTGTACATGTAGAGACATCCACACAAATTATTATTCAAAATGTTTTATCTTATTAAAGTTGTCTGTAGGGAAAGTTTAAATAAATTAAAGGGATAAGATATCTGTCTGACATTATTTTAATGACATATTTCCTCTACAGTAACGGTGGTGGTCGCAGTGGGATGTTCTGTGCCTGCAACATTCTCCTTGAGATGATCCAATATCAAAACATGGTAGACATCTTCTATGCTGTCAAAACGCTACGCAACTGCAAACCCAACATGGTGGAGTCCTTGGTAAGAAAAAGCACATCAAGAAAATCGTTTTTGAAGTGCCAAGAGTATTTCTGCAATTATTACCAGGTTGTTTTTTTTTGTTTGTTTTTTTTACTTGTAAGTTGAAGAATGTTTATGCTTCCTCAGGACCAGTATCGATTCTGCTATGACCTCGTCCTGGAGTACCTGGACTGCTTTGAAGGGAGATAGCAACTAAATGTTTACCACAGCGGAGGTATCCCACACGCTGGAGATTTGATTTGAGGCCACCCGGTGACCTCTCTTCTTTAATGTCTGGACCTGTGGACATTGAACGAACTGCCGCTGAAGGAAGGGAAGAAAAAAACACGGTTAAGGTTCCGACTTTTAACCTTTAATGTACAGCTGTGATTTCCTCCTCGTTGGTGATGTTTATCTCTTTTGATATTTTTTGTGCTTTTCTTGGTCCTCTTTGCCTCTGGACTAAAAATCTTTTGTGCTGAAGGTTTCGGTAGCAGCAAAACAATATTCAGAGCTACAAATAAGACCTGTCTATTCTGAAGAAGGGTCACCTTGGCTGTGTTTTCATCGTTTCATTCAAGCAGCAAGGAAGCTGGATGAAATTTCAGAGTTACAGCAGTATTATCTTTACATGGAAGCATTTTCTTCTCTCTAAGAGCTACATACAACAGCAGTCCACTGTGGTTGTGGCATGACTTATCTACCATACCATAAACTGCCTTATTCCCTGATGATAGGACAGATTTATTCGGTTCCCTGAATAAATCAAAAAGGTCTTCATTTTTATGTACAACGGGCAAAAGAGAGAGAGAGAGAGACCTTACAGCATTAGGACAACTGGCCCAGTCTTCAGCTGTTTTGATGCAGAAACTGTACAGTAGTGCAACGTGTTGTATTTTGCCATAATGTTTGTGCTGGATTACCATGTGTGCTATAGGTGGACATTTCCAGGAACCACAGCACTGGGCCTGGTGCCGCCACTGGAGATTCCTGTCTCATTACTGTCACAGTGCCAATCCCAAAGGCTGACTTGAATCCCCTCTTTAATTTGTCCGACTGCTTCATCTTGATATATGCCTCCAAACATACAGTATGTACTGCATCAGCTAAAGTTGTTGCTCCAATGTGATTGTTTGTGTTTTATACATTGTGGGACAGAAGAAGGAGCAGGGAAACTGTTAGAAAAGTACTGACATGCCACAGATGTGGTGTGAAAAATGATGTCCCATTAATGCTGTGGTAAAGTGTCTAAACCAGTACATCACAGGTTTTAATCTGTAACTCTTTTACACCTTTGTTGTCTGAAATCATTTGGTTTTACTGTAACTTGAGGAAGCAAGCTAAGCCAGTTTGAAGTTTATCATTACTTTTTCAGGTTTGAGGTTAATTTTGACAGTTTTAAGGTTAGTTGTTGTTGCTAGTGGTGTACAATAAGTAAAGTAAATATATAAATATATATATATACATATATAAATAAAGATGGGCATTAACATTGTGCAGAGTTAAAGTAATGCTATTTTGCATCATCACTCAACATTAAACATGTTTGTGTTTTCATGTTGGTACTCAGTTTCAACTGAAAATGTAGGTGGTATCTTTAAAAAAAAAGAACTAACAGTTGCCAACTGACCTCACAGAGTTGATGGATAAACACAGTAATGTGTCCTTTGCATACTGGCCAGTGATTGTACACCACTAAAATTACTGATTTAATGGAAGCGACTGCAGCAGGTTGACATGTCTGACACACAAAATTAACTTTTCTTCGGTTTAGAATATGTAAAAGGCCCCAGGAGAGCAGCTTTTCTGTTTATATTTGGACACTTCCTTTAATAACAAAGAAAATATCTATTCTATGACACACCATGTTACCCTTTAAAGTATCTTGTGCTGCACCGTTGTTTCCTGAAACCTGTTTGGGCGCAAATTTAAAGGAGGTGGTAAAGGTTTCACTCCAGGACCTGCCCTTATTAACCAGGAGGGACACCTTGAATCCTGCAGAAGCTAAGAAATGGCAGCTAGGTGTACTGTGGAAACACAGTCTGGATCAGATGGGATCAGGAGAACAGGAATATACGTCAGCTCCCACTGAAAGTGCAGCTTGTTTTTGACGAGGATGAAGAATAGCCACAGTGTAGTCAGTGATCTGAAAAAGAGTCACTGGAGTACAAAAGAAAGTGCCTGGACACTTTTTCTCGACGGTGGAAAGGGATGTGTACATACAGATGTATATTATGTAATGTGAATACTATGTGAATAATATACTATATGTTTGCCCAGAGTAAAGTAAGTAAGTAACCACTACATAACCACAAAGCTGAATGTGCTGTAAATGACCTTTTGTGAGTTCTTTGCCAGAACTTTTGACAACAAAGTACATCTCCCTGATTTTTCCACCCCTGAGCTCTCCGTAAACCTGGTCTCTCGAAGCATGTATTGTCTATTTTGCATATCATTCAATACAATTCCTTTCAAAAATATCCTGATCCGCATCATTTATTTCAGCCGCTGCGTTTCCCAGCAGCCATAACAGCGTGAGTGCATTGTCCCTTTTTTTCATTCCAAAGCTTTTTACTCTGACTACTCTCTGAGAGGTGGAGACTGCCATGAGAGTTACATTGATTTCACTTACGTGTTTCTGTATGATGTTGAACCAATGGTACATGACTACTGTGTTTTTGACCATTGTATTTGTGGGGCAAAGTGTGTAATTCATGAATGAGATGAAGAAGACAGATGTATTACGGGGCGGGAATGGGTTTGTTCCAAGGAATTACAACGATCAACAATAAAAAAAAAAAAAAAAAACAAGGGTTAAAAAAAGAAATGTGTTGTGAAGTTATCATTGGATGCATACACAGCAAAAAAAAATGCAATGATTGTTTTATCAGCAGAAAACTGACAGCTGGACATGGATATCCTGTCTATATCCCACTGACCCTCCTGTGGTTTCTCATATGGATGTGGTCTTTTTTCAACTCCCTTTGCCTTGAACCACATCACCCATTTGATCTGTTCCCTCTTCTTTGAATCTCTCTTTATTTCTTCCCCTTTCCCCTTTTTCATCCTTCCCCTCTTCTCCTTACCTCCCCCCCAGTCCAACTCCCTTTCCATTACTTTCATTTTTCCTCTCATCACTCTCCATCTTGCATGCTTTGCTGCTCTGGCCACAGAAAGGTGACTCCAGACCACAGACTTCCTCTCTCACCCGCGGCGATGTTGAATAATAGAGCAGTCCTGCAAGCTGATCCACTGTTTAGTAGAGGGACAAGCTGCATTAATTAGAGGACAAGACCCCCTACTGTTCAGTCGAGTGCAATGTATGGTAAACTCGAGCTATCAACTGATTTAAAAAAAAAAAGAAAAAAAGAAAAGGATCTTTGAATGATATATTTTTGTCATTTTTGTCCATTTAGTGAAAAAGAGGAAGAAATAATTAATGTAACATAGATAAGAAACTTTTTTCTAATCCAGGTCATTTACACTGCGCTATTTAATATCTGCAAGAGTTTCTCAATTTCCTCTTTTACCTGCCGAAAGCTATTACAACATGAGATCCTTTTCGCCAGCCAGCCTCAATCATCCTTCACTACTCATATTTGACCGGTGATGTAAATTAGAAGGTAATTGGAATCTTATCATTTAATTCTGATGGTGTAATGACTGTCCTGGGCATGGCAACCTATCATTAAACCAAGATCCAACTGGGCTCTATCTTTTCTCTCCGGGCTCCCTGTCTTAAATTCCTTCTTCCTGACAGGCTGGATGGATGTCAGCCTCTCCCTTGTCTCCCCGATGAGTCTCGCACAAAATACACTCACATGTGGTGTTTCTGTAAAAATGGCAGTGAGATTTAACAGCCAATAGAGAAAGAAGGTGAGATATAGCTTATAGCTGCTCTAAAATGTGCACTCACTTGTTGCCAGCTATGGAGACATGATACAGGACGTGAAGCTCCTCAAGGTTTTCGCTTTGGCAGGATGTTCTGCTTCAAACCACAGTGGCGGATCTCACTAAATGTTAAATGTTTCTTCTTTCTTGCCAAATGCTTGGCTGACATACAGATAAAATCCAATATTCTCTGGGAGAATATTGTCGCAATAGCTTTTGTAGATGACCTTGCTCTATAGTCTCAGTCAATAAGTCGAAAAAGAAGATGCATATCCTTTAACACAGAATGGAAATAGTGTTGGGGACTTTAGAAAAAGGAGAACGATATCATTGTACTATATGATTTCACAGAGGCAATACAGACTTGAATGTTATTCTCTAAGGAGAAATGCTTTTCCTCTGTCTGCACATTTTTTCCTACTCTGGTGATATGTGAACACACATACACACATTATCTTGTCTTACCATCCTGGTGGTACTCCACTTCTGCTGGATAGTATAGCAGACGAGGCAGGTGGCTCTGGCTTTGTGCTCAGCGGAGCAAGGACAGAGAGGAGCTGGCCAGATGGCTCTGTCCACCATGTTTTCTCACCGTTCCCATTGACACAGTTGGTCTGACTGCAGCCCTTATCTCAGCAGTGTGCTCGCAGTTCAGTGAAAGTCATGGTTCACATGAGCGAGTGAAGGAGAGGGAGCTGCTGATGGTTCTGGCCTGGATCACTCAGGCAAACAAGGAGCTCCAGACAGATAACCAGATTCAGAGGGTACACGAGCAATTCATCTGTTCTTTTTCTATACCACACCACACACTCCAGCCACATTTAACTTAGGAAGCTCTGACCTGTATCACTTCGAGGCGTGGATTTCAACAGTTGAATTAGGCCAGCGGAGGGAAGCAAATGCTCAGCACGAAATAGCTGCCATAAAATATAACAGGGTAGAGGAGAGCTGTGAAATCGAGGGGAACAAAAGAGATGGAAGTCGGAGAACTTTTAGCAAACCATTAAGCTTTTCATACAGAAAAAAGACATATTAAGGTTTTTCCACAAAATTCAACTCTGCTACTTCTAGATAACAATACAGTTAGGTGAAGTGAGGTTATTTTGCTCCAAGGATAATCTTTTGTTGTTAGCACACATAAATATAAATGTTAAGCCTTGAGGGTTTGGAGAAAGGCTTGTAAATGATCTTATGTCAAACATGAACCATTTCTAGGTTGTGGTAATAAAGCATCTCCGAACTGCCATGAATTTGAGAGATAGGCTTATCAAAAGGTCAGCCCTTTGAGAGACCGCCTTCGCTACTGGATTTATCCTTCAGTTTATTTAGAGCAGAAAAATGGGGCCACAAACAATGACTAACATCAATCATACTTCACTGTGATCACTGACAAACTTAAATAAGAGCAGCAGTGTTTTTTGATTCCCTTAAGGTTAGTGAGCGCAGCCAAAGAACACACTGCAATCAATAAAGCGTTATATTTCCCATGTATAGCTTTAAAATGACAACTTGTCAAAACTATTCAGTCACATACCACTGCACACGGAAAACAGGAAATGAACTAAATCTGCAACTACAACTTTGCTTAAAACAAAAAAAACACACACACACAAAAAAAACCCCGGAAACCTATAGCTTATGCAGTACGTGAAGTTTGGTTTCCACTTTTGTTTTGTTGTCTCTGTTTTTACCTCTCCTTGCATCTACCTGTCCTTCCTCTTGTCCTTCATCCCCCCATCTTTTATCTCCCCACTTTCTTTCCCTTTTTTCCTCAAGCAGTTGTTGAAATAGATGCAGCCATGAGAGGACAGTTGTGGAACTGATAGTCCTACATTAACCTCGGGGAGTACAACAGTCGTCCTTTACTCCCTCATTTCTCTTCCTCCAGTGCAGGATGCTATAACCCCAGTTCTCCCTCTGACATCCCCGGAGCCCTGCTTCCTGCGGTTTGTGCAACCCTGAAGCAGCAACCCGTCTTCCTCCTACCACGGCTGAGTAATGCCATGTTGGCTGAGAAAAGTGTTCTTTGCGTCCTCAGTGGAACCATTGCCCAGAACACAACTCCCTCTTAACGCTGTCTTTCACACCTGTGTAGTATCAGTTGAAGTGTCCTTACTTAATTTAGCACCTTTAGCAACACACTCCACTTCGCATTACATTCTAATTCAGAAAATTAAAGCACAAATGTAAAAGCCTATTTTTTCCACTGTAATCTTTGACTCAGATTTCGACAGATTTTGATGCTCAGTGGGGTTTCTCACATTTTACATCTGAAGTGAGATGCAGAAACCTGAAGCCTTCAAGGCTTCACTGACTTTTAGGGAAGAAGAAAACATCTAGTGCCTACCAGATAAACTTCAGAAATCAATTTCTTTAATTAAAGATTCCAAAGTTTTCACTGAGGGAGGAATAAAAAGTCATTTTAATCACATTTATTATGTATTTACTTATGCAAAGAGGGTTATGTCTTTTTTTGCCTAATGTCAAACATTTCCAGCAGTATTTTCATTACCATATGTGCCAAGAATGAATGCCTAAATTTAGTCAGACACGAGCAATAACAGATTGTTCGATTTATACATAAATGAATATACTGAGCAGCAGGATCACAGGCAAAAAAGTGGAAGACACAGGTCATAATTTGTGGTTTAATGATATTGAGGAATGTGCAGAGGAGTTGATTATTAGCCTTGGTGGTCTGCACTCTCTGAATGCCCTTCTAGGGAGGTCTTTGAATGATTTTTTCCGAGAAAAAAAACATATTAAACTCAAACTACTATTCAATGCAGAGTATTTTTATCAACATCACTGACAGAGTCTGACTTGAGTGATTTTTGATCAGTAAATAGAAATGACCTACATGTCATCCCAATGTAGAAAAGAACATATTACATACTGGCTAAAATTTACTTAGGGGGTCAAATGAGTGGCCATTTTTGTCAAAAAAAAAAAGTTGTAAGAAATGCATAGAACTGTGTTGAAATAATGCTAATACATCTGTGCACAGACTACTGATATTATTTGACAGTGGAAGCTATATTTTCAGAAATATTGAATTTTGAATAGCACGTGTATGTGAAAACTTTTGCTGGTGGACGGACGTGACAGTAGACGGACGTGACATTACCCATGATGATCTGGTCAGTAACAGTACTTAAACTTATATACTTACTATTGCTAATTATCCTCTTATTCATAAATGTTAGTATTGTGGATCTAAAACAATAACAGCTTAACAAAACACAAAATGTGGCAGTGGACGGATGTGACATGGTTGTTACGGATTCCATTATACTGATGCTCGGCAGCCATGTCACCATTTCCACAAATGATCCCTGTGCAAGAACAAGCATCATAATTATTTATTGTATAGTTTATCATCATACTAAAGAGTAAATAGCAATATAGAATTGTTATTTCTTTATAAAAATGCTTATTATTAGAAAACTGTTGATTTAAAAAGTGACGTGTGACATTCTTAATGTATGTATTGGCGTAACATAAGCAGGATGGATCAGCACCATACTCCATATTGCAACCTGTAAAAATCAAACATGTGATATGTAGTATATAATCTTGTAAGAAAAATTGGGGAATCTAAAAGAATAGAATATTTGTTTTTCAGGTAAATTCAGTTAAAATATAACTTGGCCATTTGTGACACGAAAATATAGCATTAGTTGTGATGAAATTGGACATTTTTGACCTGAAAACATAGTTCATATGACCATCAACATGTTGCAACAGAACTGAAATCCTGTACATTTGCATAACTTGCATTTACCAACACAAAGTTCCTTTGGGGATTCACTTATATTGATTTCTTATGCACAAAGACATAAATAAGACCTCTAAGCAAATTTTAGCCGATATATATGTAGCGTATATAAGGGTTGAATCTACATATTTATAATGTATCTTATCAGAGTCATCTCTCTTTGTGTAATATGTTTGTCACATTTCTGTATTTTATGTAATGTAAACTGCAACACACAGCAAAACAGACCTAGATCCTCTACTTTAACACTAAAACTGTCAGAAGTTATATACCTAAAATGACCATGCAGGTCAAATTTACCCATCATTTCTGTCATTATAATAAATCACTGTCTCACAAAGGCACAGGTTTGTGTTATCATCCCTTGTGTTTTAGTTGTCGGTATCTTAGTGAACACTAATTATCTTGCATATATATCAGCATCACTCTAAAATGACAGGGAAAATATGTTTTATAAGAAAAGATCAGCATCTTTGTTTGGTGCATAAATCTCTGTCTCTTTTCCTTTGTAAACTGTCATGAATGACTTATCGGATGACATGTCTTTCAGATCACACGTAAATGAATGTTGTTGGCGTAAAACCTTGAATGTTTAAACAGAATTGGTGTCAAAAATAAACATGTCTATGGAGTGAATTGGACCAGGTGGCTGTTAAAGGTATAAACATCCATATTTTTAATCTGAATTGTTATTGATGTTGACTGTATTTAACAAAAGGGACTGTACCACAATGCGATTTTATGAAAAGTCAAACATAGGAGAGTTTTAGTTTTTAGTTAAAACAGTCTAATACCCAGTTGAAAATCAATGATTTAATCAGATACATTTATTTCCTGGTGAAAATTTGTAGTTTTGCATGTGAAGTTTATAATAACCCAGATGACGTGTTCACAAATATATTGATAACTCATGTAAGACTAACATTTTAAGTGCCGTTAACATGCAAGACGTCAGTTAAAAAAAACTGATAAAGAATGAATTCATTCTGATTAATTGCAAGATCAACAATAATGTCCGTTTTTTAGTTAAAAATTAAATCTGACAAGTGATATGGATATCACATTATATTTGAGGAATGTGATTCTACTCTTGCCTCAGCTACAAACTTTTTAGATGTACCAACATGTGAGGTCTTTTCCGTACACTCAGTCACTGAAATGTGAAGAGGAGACACAGAGAGAATCTGTTCTTTTATAAACATGCACAGTTTAGGCCAGTGGTTCCCAAGCTTTTCTTTACTCCTGACCCCATTTTAACATCACAAATTTCTGGCGACCCCAGACATTCAAAATGGAGATTTTTTTTTTTTTTTTTTGCTATAATTAATTTGTTTTTGATCATGTAATAGTTTGTTATACTATGTTGCAAATAAATGTTAATTTTAGATGACATTTAGACTATGTAATATATATTATTATGGACAGAGGCAGAAAAGCCAGGTGTAGATTACTGCACAAAGTGAGAATTTTATTTTCCTTGGTCAGGATATGTACAGTCAGTCCAGCTTGGATTTACAAGGCTGACAATTAATACTGAACAAACGATAACTCAAACTATGAATTATGAAAGAGCTGCAGCATCTGAAACCGACCACAATGAACATTTGACAGATAAACAGAACCACAGTACTTCAGTTTTAGCATCAGAGTTTGCCTTTTATGGATTGTGATTGTCTCTCTCAACTCACCATATATTTTTTATTAGTAAGTTTTGCTTAATTTTTTAACAATTACTAGAAATTTCAGGCGACCCCATTTGACTTCCAGGTGACCCCACGTGGGATCCCGAAACCAAGGTTGGTGGTTCTGGAGAAATATTGGATGAGAAACATGTAAATCAGGGGTGTCAAACTCATTTTTTTCCGGGAGCCACATTCAGCCCAATTTAATCTGAAGTGGGCCAGACCAGTAAAATGATAACATGATACCTAATAAATCATGACAACTCCAAATTGTTTTAGTGCATAAAATGACATTCAACTATGCCAATATTTACGTTTACAAACTATCCAAACAAAAACGATATGAATAACCTGAAAAAAATGAAATTTGTTAAAAAATATAAGTACAACTTTATCAATATTGTGCCTCAACTTATCATTTATACATATGCATTACAGATCAGATCTACAAAGGCACAAAACTTTTAGTAACCGGCAGAAAATTGTTAAAATTGCACTTCATTTTCTTTAGACATTTCAGGTTGCTCATATTTGTTCAGGTTATTCACATTTTATTGTTACAGGATAGTTTGTTAATATAAACATTTTCATAATTACATTTTTTTGCACTAAATCAAAGAGAAAAAAATGGAATTGTCATTATTTATAGGTTATTATGATATTATTTTTGAGTTTGATACCCTAACTTGCACTTTGCAAATTCATCCTGCGGGTCAGATTGGAACCTTTGGTGGGCCGGTTTTGGCCCCCGGGCCGCATGTTTGACACCTGTGATGTAAACGACTGCAGGTTTTATAGGTCCTTTGGCTCCTCCTGACTGTTCTTTAACCCGTGGGACCTCCTGGTTTTACTTGTGCCCATCCCCACACAGGTCAGAGAGACATTGAGAATGACTGACTTCAGTACAAATTAGTCTCTGAGTTTAAGAATCTTGTCTCCTGCCTTGAGAGAGCAACTGTCAGTGTCTTTCACAACCTTCAAACCTAATTAAAGGGAGGAAGAAGAACTGTTTCTCCTCATCTCTTTCATAGCTTTTCCGTTTAATACGGTGTCCAGACCACAGACCGCTGGAGATTAAGCTGTCGTGTTGTGTACGTTGAGCCCTCGGATCTTCACACATGCAGATATGAACTCTTTAATATTTTATTCTATAGGTCAGGTGTCTCGCCTCTACCAGGAGGATAACGTGGAAAATATATATTTAAAGACTGCTGACAGGCTGGATAACAACAGAATAATTAATAACCATGTTTTCCACAGATTTGACCGTCTCACCTCTTTTTTTTGAAATTCCAGCTGTTATCATTTTCATTCCTGCTATTGCAAATTGCACTTCTGCACTCGTTTTTCTCCCCACCTTTCTCCCCAACCATCTGTAATTGTTTCCATTTTGTTGGCTTTCTATCATGCTTTTATCTTTAACCCACCCGCTTTCCTCTGTCCTCTCTCTGTGTTTTTTTCCTGTTCTGTGTCAGGTGTGGAGAAGGTTACCCCTGGTGGAGGTGGGAGTCTCTGACAGCTGCTGATGTGTCTGTGGACCGTGGATCTCGCCTCCCCTCTTGTCAACTGTCTGCTGTGCCGTGTGTCCGGGGTGAGGGGGTCATGACATGTTTTGCGAAGACATGTTTTTGATGTTGTTGTGTCACTCAGAGTAGAGAGAACAGCATCCTCAGTGGAGGCTACTTTCACATCACACACTGTTACAGGCAGCAGACTGTGCACCTGTCACAACACCATGTTAGTCTTCACAAGCAATGCAAAGCACCTCAGTTTAACATAAGCAACGTGGTACAAATCAGTGACATTGGCAGTGTAATTGATATTTGCTTTGTGTTGCCACTGTTGTTTGAAGAGCCACTGCTTCACTTATAAGTCTGATTGTAGAGAGGCTGCATCAAACCAGCGAGTGGGCAGAGAATCATAGAGAGAGGAAAACATCAGAGTGCACTTAACAAAGCACAAAGGGAAAAGTCACGCTCTCCTAGGTGTGAACAATAACTGGACTTTGCTGTTACACTGTTATTTAAAGAGTTCACTGATGCACAGTGGCGGTCCTAGCTCTATGTTTGATGTTAATCTGCTGGAATGAGCGCGAAAACAGGATAACATCGAACCGTGTTGCATATTGCATTGAACTAGACATGTGTCTCAAAAGTGGCAACAACTGACTGTAATTACCGTGAATGGGTAGATGCACGTTTGCATTATGGATGGAGAAAGAGTTAGTTACGACCCTTTGATATCGCTGTTGCCATCTATTCCTCCTCCTTTGTCGGCTCACATGATACTCTCATGTCTGTAGGTTAATAGAAGAACACTTACTGTGACAATCCTGTATCCAGCCAACATGCTAAGTTCTTCTGCTATTTACTACCAGTTCATTACTAATGTTTATCTCAGTTTCAGTTCTGTGCTTGTCAATGGGCTGTAATAGCTCTCACCAATGGGGCTGCTTCAAAAGGAGATTAAATGCACAGAGACAAATGAGGAGGACTCACAGTGCACAAACACATCAAATCCTGTTAGACAACACAGGCAGGGCCACAGGATAATGGACTCACTGTTTCTCTCCCTCACAGATGAATTCTTGTCCACAGCTCCCACTGTGGGCAACTTCTCCTCAGCGTCTGCTGGTTGACAGGGTGATAGTCTCTGACATGTTCAATGGTTTAGACCAGCTCGGGCTGGATATGCTGATAAGTTACACCAACCTGTTTTACCTTGTCAGAAATGTCAGCATCTGCTACAGGATGTGAGTGATGGTATGTTTTCGATATGTGCAATGACTGAATGAGGAGAATAAAGACGACTCAAGTTGAATATGAATAGTGAGCTGCAAGTCAGAGCTCCATCTCCACACAGACATGCACCATTAGGAGGGAAACAACAGGGGCTCGACTTCAAAAAGAGTCTGAGATACTGAGGGAAGATATTTATTACATTGAATGAGAACAAGATTAATGTTTTCTGCATATGGGTTTTAATGATGTTAATTTTCATTCTCTTGAGGGACACTGTTTTGCTGAGAGAGTGGATGGGACATTGATGCATTACGTTTCACAGTGACGCTGTTGTTACTAACAATAGCTGTGGTTAAGATGTGGCAAGTCTTTTGCTCAGAATGAAAACACCAGTGAACTTTGACTATTTCTGTTGTCTGCGGTTTGTGTTTTTCTAATTTAAACTCAACACAACTCCGCATGGACCCTCTCTCAGGTTAAGGTGTAAATTGAATAGCATGCCTTCATCACTCTGTCATACTGAGAGAGTGAAACATTCCCGTGTTTCCTTAATTCACCATCCTGGAGCGCAGTGACACCTGTGTAATTAGCTGCATAAACACACCACATACACACACACACAAACACACATGCGCGCGCACACACACATGCACACACACACACACACACACACACACACACACACACACACACACACGTATTTTCCTGTGGAACCATGACCAGATCCAGATGCAGATTCTAGAGTATAAAAAAAAAGCAGAAAATTAAAATTAGTATTTTTCATTGATGCAACCATTTCTGAAGGCCAGAGCTGACTATAAGTTCTTCCTCTCCACCTGTTTTTTCTTCTTCTAAATAGTTCAGCGTTTTCTCACCTGCCTCTGAGCCTTCATGGTTCTGGCTCCTGGGCTTTGTGAAAGCTGCTGCTTAGAGATTGTTTGCAGCCGCAGACACTTCCAGCTCAGTTCCAGGGGAAAGGAAAAGCAATTCCATGCTTGGGCCACAGTGAATCCGTCTCTGTCAGTTCCGCTTCTTGATGCCCTCAAATCACATTCCCCCACCCATCCGCTCTCCCATCAGCCCTTGCTGTTCTGTGATCAGGGAGTGAGAGAGCATCAGACTAGAAGTGAAATGAGGATGCGCTTTACATGCTCCCTTACCGTGCTATCCTCCTTGATGTCATTCACTTCTCTTCCTTGGCACTTGCAATTTCCCGCTCTGCAATGAAACTCCATACTTCACGCAAGAGTAGTCGCAGCCTACAGTTATAATCTACCTTCTCCTCTGTCTACCATGTTACACGGGGCTAGTTGTCATTTTATGATAAATATACTTAATTCAAACTTATTTTATGATTGTAGATCAAATAGAGGATGCACCTCAGATAAACATTCTTGTATGTTCTTTGGTAGAGCAATGAAATCAAACTGTGGCTAAAACTAAAGTAAATCCCATTTGAATTTTCTGCTCACATTCTGAAAGATTAACAATTTCTGGATTCTTTTGCCAAGATACTGTTCCTTAACACTATCAATACTTTGCCTGTGATCCCTTATATAACAGATCATGTATGAATAGAACTTTCTTAACAAGTATTTCATCAGTTTTGTGAGGTTAATATTTTGGTTTCTTCTTGGCAAGCATGCAAGGTACAGAGCACACATTATACAGTGCACATCTTACATCCCACATGCCACTGCATCACTTACCCAAGTCAGTGTGAAACGGTAGCTGTGACCTCTTACAGTAATTCAGTAACTGCAAGTTTAATTTGAACTAAATTAGTCCTGTAATAACTTTCTGACACTCATTAAAAACACCTTACCAACACACCGCTGATTGCTGTGCAGCACATCATCATTCTTCTACAGGCAGAGATTTAAAGGACAGATTTTGAAGTTTTACTTCCCACTCATATTTCCGTCAAAGTTGTACATTTTATCATCACTTCTTTTCCTGGTGACTAAATTTGTTGCTTTGCCTTTGTTGAAAACAGTGACACATAATTTTTGAAAGTGATGAAGGCGCACAGAATGATTGATGGCAGCATATTGGATGGGAAAATAACGTTCTGGACCGTTAATTTTACCGAGTCAAGGAAGCAGCCTCAGACTGTCAACACAGGAAATGAGTAGGATTTATCTCTGGCCTAGTGTCTGGGTAGCTCTCTTGCACTGGGTGCATTTATAGGTACCACAGTGACGACTTTCAGTGTAGTACATATTGTATAAGCTTTTCTGACATCCTTATTGTCTGCTATTTTCTTACCTCCACCTAGGAGGTGATGTTTTCATTGTTGTGAGTTTGATAGTTACCAGGATTATATGAAAATGACTCCAAGGGCTTTCAAGAAACTTGGTGAAGATGATTTGTTTGGGTCAAGGATAAACCCATTGAATTTTGGAGCAGATCCATAAAAAGAGGCTGTTAAAAATAGTTGTTATTGTTATTTATTGGAGCACAGAACACATGAAAATGCTCATATCAAAGTTATTTGTGTATTTTTTCCCCCAAAGAAATCCAGGACAGAAGAAACTGACCCTAAACCTAAACCACCTTTAGTTGTCATATTTCTACCTTGTCCTGATGGCAGCCATGTTCTGAAAATACTCTAGCCACCATTTTCCCGTGTCTACACAAACGGGTTTATCTTGCTGGGCAATAACAATGATAAAAGCTTTTACAATAATGGAATACCCAGGGAGGTATTCCTATTTTAGATGCACTTCAGAGCTCTACTGTCGTCATTGGTCAGCGCTACAAGGTACAGTATAAACACAATAACCTCCTAAAGAGTGAATGGTTGTATAAAAGGCTGAACTGGATGTGTATGAATATTTGCAGTAATAATATACCTGTCATGGCTGACTCCTTGTGTGTCATAAACTATTGCTCCAGAAGCAGGAAACACATCAAGAGAGGGTGATATAAGACAAAAGGCTCAAGGTTGCAGTTCATATTACCACATCCATATATGCCAAAGATAATGGCACATGTATAGCTGACATGGAGACATAGTTTCTTTAACTTCAAAAGGTTAGAATTTTACACACATAATAGCGTAGGTTTTGAAGATCAGAGGAAATCTGATCAATACGTCTGTCTCAGTAATTACAGGCCTATTATGAGCATACAGATTCAAAAGACACCATATAGAAATATTTTCTTATCTATAGTCAGTGCTATTACAATACATATTACAATTAATTAAGTAAATGGTATAAAATTCCTGTCTGTAAATAACTGAAGTGATATTTATCATATACTAGAGGAGTAACTACCTTAAGGCCAACGTCCTCATAAAAGTGATGGAACTGTGGAAAAAATGTAAAACACAGTGTAAGATGATAATAAATTGCTATTAATACATTATTATTATCTACACTCTGCAGTCTAAACACAAAAATGTAAAAGCCGACCAGTGCATAATTACTGCAGTGACTGATATGTTTCAGCTGGTTTAACTCTTTAACTGATGCAACAAGTAGCTTCTCATTTCTTAAACAACCGTCAGTTTGATAGAGAGCGTAAAGATTGGACTGTATTTCAATGTAAAAGATCATGTGATCTGATGAGTCCGGATTGACCCTGTTCCAGAGTGATGGGTGCATCAGGGTGAGGAGAGAGCAAGGTTATTATTGTTAACAAAAACTAAGGAAATGACGAAAGCTAAAATTGAAAAAAACATTTTCGTTAACTGAAATAAAAAAAAAAAAACTATAATTAAAAGAAAAGATGATAACTAACTGAAACTGTATTGTGTGCTTACAAAACTAATTAAAACATATAAATATTATGGATAAAATTCCCTTTGTTTTTGTCTTTGTCAATGTTGGATTGATATGAAATTGATTTATTTCGCTTGAACAATTTTAGCTGGCGGCCCCGTATGACACTTCACGGTCCTTCAGTTGTCGTTTAGAGTCCGCTTCTCGTCCCCACTTTACCTGGAAACATGGAGGCTAAAGTTGGGAGAAAGCAGCAGAGTCCTGTTTGTGATCTCTTTGAATACAATGGGATGGAAGATGAAAGATATGAAAAAACTAAAACTAATACTAAAACTAAGCATTTAGAAAAAAGCAAAAACTAATAAAAACTAGCAAACCTGCTCTAAAAACTAATTAACCTATACAGACCCAGTGCTATTTTTGCAGCAGTTCCCAAATGATTTTTGTCTGTATTTTGATCTTTTAAGTTATTTATTTCCATTTATTATAATATTATGCTAAGTATTTTGTATTCTTAAGCAAAAATCATGTATTTTTCTAAATTTAATTAACTGATCATGTAAACATCCATAAAAGTTCAAATTAAAATTGAGGGTTATTATTATAAAAACAGAGAAAACAGAAGAAAAAGTGACTTTTCCATTAAAATATATCATTAGCTAAACATAACAACAAGCATGTCCATCCACTGTTATTTATTAAACTCCTTGGGTTTCACTGGTGAATCAATGTGGTAAAAGCTGACGGTGTTTCCACAGTAATGACGGAGCCTCTGAACGTCCAAATGGGTCATATCTGATGACCATGAAAAGATGACAAACTGCATTTTATAGTAATTATTTACATGTATTGATAGGATTAATGGATCAACAGGTATTTCACTTTTTATATCAGCAAATGATTTGGTCGCCAGTAGATGTTTGGGTCTGTATGGGTTAAAACTAACTGAACTGAAGAAAAAAAAATTCATAACTAAATAAAACTAAACTATAATGAAAAATCCAAAACTATTATAACGTTGGAAGAGAGGCAGATGAAGTGATTACCCATCATGCCTTGTGCCTACAGTACAGGCCTATAAATGAGGTCATCTGACTACCTGAATATACTGAGTGACCAGGTCTGAACAACAGTGGATCATCCCCCCCGATAGCATTGGTTTTGGTATATTCCAAGATGACAATGCCAGGATTCATCAGCCTCGTTGGGCTTGTGAAGAGTGGTTTAGGGAATATGACACAACCTTCCTGATACAAATAAATACTGGTGCTCAAAGAGGGGGACAAATATGACACCAGGTATATTCACTAGGAAAAGTTAAAGAAAGAATAGGAGGAAGGAAGATAAAATGTTACAACTCCTGTACAGTGTTTTACCTGCTGCAATGGGACAGACCCACTGGATATACTGGATATACTGCATTATGGACATTGTTCTTTAAAAACTAATGGGAAAAAGAGGCTGGACATGATGGACAGAAGACCTTGAGGACTTCAAATGGATGATAAGCCTGCAACTATTATCTGTATTTAATGTCTGCATTATGATATGTCTGTTAGCTAGTGTATTTAGAAGTGTTTGTTCGATTGCACTCAATATTCTGTTTTCATCGTTTAATACAAAATGTGTTAACTGACTTGCTTCTTATTATTAATGTTTTTTCCTGTGGCAGTGTCAAAACTCTGTACCTGCTGTAACAGTTTCTCATGCCTGCCACAGTTTTAGGAATTTCGTTTCTTCTTTAGATGTAGCCCTGCAGGTTTTGGAGGTATATAGCATCACTATCTACGATTTTTTAGTGTTTCAAATGTGACTGAGTTCCATGGGAGTAAAACAGATTTGATATGAGCTGACACACATATTTTCCCCACAACATTCCTGTCTCCACTCACATGAGTCACTGTCAATGACCCCTGAGTCAGGAGAGAGCTGCAAGGGAATCATACACCCTCTCACAGAGCCGCCGATAAATTCTGATGCAAGATATGACAGTGTCAGGGTGTCCACATGGTGCACTGGTGGACTGAAGGAGTTTTTGAGACTGGATAAATAAAGATAGATACTTTATTGATCCTATCTGAAATGTAAGTTTGAAGAATGACAATTAATAAGGTGATGAGTGGAAGAATAAAATGTGAAAATAATGCAAATAAGAGATAAATAGCAGTAGAAACAATTGCATGTTGCATACAGTAATGACATCCACCAGTGACTTTGACTCCTCTGTCATTGGAAACCGCTGAACAGTCTTGCATCCCAGGGGACAAAAGACTCTGTCAAAGTCTGTCTTCTGAGCAGGACTGAGACAGTCTGCCACTGAACTCAGTCCTCTGTCTAGTGATCTTGCAGCACAGAGTGACAGCCATTAGGTACATTTCTAAACAGTTTGTAACCCGGACAAAAATGTGAATATAGAGGGTATGCACGTGACGTCACCGCTAGCGGAAGCCACCGTGGTTCCGTCCACTGAGTGGCAGAAAGAGGGAGATGAGTAGCGGCTTTGGCTTGAATACTGCGAAAACTTTAGAACAATCCAAAAAATGGGGAAGAGCTGTTGTGCCATTGATTGCACAAATAAGTTTAAAAAGCAGTTGGAGCTAACGTTTTAGAAGCAACCTAAAGCCAAAGACAAAAGAAGCAGATGGATCGCTGCAATTCGTAGAAATAACTGGAATCCAGGCAACAAAACCTGGATTTGTGTCAGGTAACGTTAATTTATACTGTGTTCTTGCGTAAAGTCATACCTTAAATTACATATCATTTTGGCTAACGTTACTTCTTAGTAAAGCTCTTAATGTTAGCATCTGTCATTTAGTTCTATGTTTCATAACTGAAACGTTTTTGTCTTCAGTTGTGTGATTCTGAACCTTGTGCTCTACATGATTTGTAAACTAGCTTAAACTGAGGCTAACCTAGTTTTCCAAATAAGGGGGTACTCTAGCACAAAGCTGTTGTAGCTGCGTTGTATCAAGTATTTGATGTTAACTCTACTTAAATCTCCACAGTACCAGTAGATCATACACTCACTTGGGTCAGTACTAAGGGTTCAACTCCAGTAAATCAGTAGTGAACTGTGAGCACTACTGCTGGGCCTTTACCTTGGCAATCACCGCCAAGAAAATACGTCTGTACTGACATAAAACCTCAAAAACAATAGTATGTTGAGTTGAAAGCACTCACCAGCTGTAATCCTCTAATTAATGATGACGAGAATGCCAACAACTCTTGGTCTTTTGTATGCTTTCAGCCTTTGCATTGTGGATTATCCCGGCATTGAAATCAGGTTCATATAAATGTCAGGATACGTGATTTCCGGCCACATATCAATGTTCATACACCACTTGTTGTTTGGTAGTTGTATGGATCCATGTCCAGTCCAAATGTCTTTAATTTCATGTTATATTCCACATTTTTCCCGGTCTCGCTGTAGTTACTGCTATGCTCCGCCATGTTGAGCCAGTTTGTTTTTGCCACTCAGTCTGACTTAGAGGGGCGTGGCCCAGGGGGGAAGTGACGTATGTGCATTCCCTCTATATTACAAATAAATAAATAGAAGTTCATTGCGTTATTTACAGATAAAAGGATTAAAAAACATAAATATGTTAAATGTTGCATGAATGTGTTAAAATATTATTTCATTTGTAGTGCAATATGTTTAAAACATTTAAAAGTACCTGAACATGAGTTTAAAAAATATTTGTAATGTACAATAGAGTCGATGTATTTATTTACTTTTATTTTGAAAGGTAAAAGAAAGTGCAGTGTCTGTATACAACTGTTCCTGGTCAATATTTGTATAAGCTTTACGCTTGTGAAACCGGAAGTGAAAGTACTGATAAGTGTTAGCTTAACATAAAAAAAAAACACGAGGAAAAGTTTAAACGTGTCGCTGCTGTTTTCTTGGTATGTAGACAAGTTTGAGATTGTTAAATCAGCAGTCGGAGATAAATACTTGTACCATGTTTTTTTGGAGTGCTATGGACGTTTTCAGCCCGAAGATAGTCCTGCAGCTTAGTACTTTTTTCCAGACTCAAGTGTAACGCTTTAGCTCAACGTGTATTAGCGTTCACTGGCTAAGTGAATGTGCTTCTGTGGACAAGAAGAGTTAACCCAACTTTCTATAAAGACTGTTTCTCATAATTTCGGCTTGGAATATGAACTTCGGTCGTGTTTGGAGAGTTTAGAGACGATGAGAAGTTAACCTTTGGATTACTATTTTTCCGGACACTACATGGAGTTGAACAGAACCACAGGACGTGGCCGCCATCTTGGGACAGGACTGCACTTTCCTTCAACAGGTGAACTTGGGGTATACATCAACGCTTTAAAACACTAAACCAGGTACTGCCAAACTATTTTCTTTTTGGCCGGTAAGAGTGAAAGGGCTATTGATTTTGGGCCTCGCCGCTCACAAGCATCGTTCAGGCTTGCATCTTTAAAGTTTAAAGTAGTAAGCTGGCTAGTGTGAGAGTGAGAGTGAATGGTGTGTGGGCCCACCATAATATTAAAGTAAAAAGACATGTTATTACTGTGAGCATAAGCTGTATTCTGATTGTTTGATCACTAGTCGCTTTTCGTTTGGGCGTCTGCGCAAAACTTTACCAATATTTACTAAATGTCGAAAAATCAGAAGTGCATAATGTTGGTTTTTCCATTAAATCACAAATGCGATGGTGTGTTTATTTATTATCACAAGATGACAGGAGAAGTCATTCCATAAACATGGCAACGACCGTAAATATGGTGTTGATTTACAGATATATTCATTATTATTATATACTACCCCTCTATCTCGTACTAAATTAAAAATGATTGGGTTTCCTGGTGTATCCACACATACCGTAACATGTTTCTTCCTCTTCTTCGCTTGTTGTAACGTTTGTCAACATCCGTTTTTTTTAATTCACCTGGCTCTTAGTTGTGAAAAAAGATATTTTCATTGCAGTTTTACATGAAATACCATTTGCGCTATGCCCAAAAAACCACCTCTTGCCAGTGCAAAAACTTTTAATCAAAAAAATAGGCTTTGGGTGAAATTGTCGTTTTTCCATTAGGCAAATTTTAATGCGCAAGTTATATTTGCACAATTTGAGGGTCAATGGAAAAGCCACTACTGTTATTTGTTAACATAAATTTACTAATTCAGTAAATTTGAAAGTGCATTACATTTACTTATGTTTGGTCATTTACTTATTGATAGTGTTACGTGTGAATGAATGTGATGTGGTTACTGCTTAAAGGGTGAATACTGTACATGGAGACACATAGGTCTTAAGAACAGCAAGTAACAAGAAAAGCCCTCGGATCACCACCAAAATTTAATCATTTCTTCCTTGTGCCAGTATCAACATTTCCTGAAAATTTCATGAAAATCCGTCCATAACTTTTTGAGTTATCTTGCTAACAAACAGACAAACACGCAAGCACACAAGCACATGCAAACACACAAAGCTACGTGATCCCAATACCTCCTAGCGGAGGTAATAATTAGATTTCTGTATATTTAAGTGTCTATGGAGTTAATTAGGAACTCAGGGGCCTTACCTTAATACAGTGGTTATAGGTGGGCTACAAGTTGTTATATTCACATTTACAGTTTCTGCATTTAAAAACCTGTGTGGAAATGCCAGAAATCAAGGGAGAAAAAAACCTTCAACATATCACAGAAAACATTTAAAGCACTGGAGAGGTCAGCAAGGTGGTGTATCAATAAAAGGTAAAAGAAAATAAGTGCAGTGGAAACAGATTTAGTGAATAATTGTAAGTGTCTGCATCAATAAGCAACATCCACTGAATTCATACAAGAAACAGACCTAAATGCCGTATTCAGTGGAAAACCGCAACAAAATGTCACCATCATATGAAACGACTGCAGAACAAAACTAAAAAACAAACCCAAGAGTTTACAACTACAATATGGTCCAGACCAGTGTTTCAGTTCAGGGATGAAAACTAAACCCAGCTTCAGGTTTTTGTTAAATTAGCTCCTCAATCAACAGCTCAGGTGTTATGGTAAAATACAACATCTAACTGGTAAACAAAAGTGGATGGAAACACAAATAAAGTGACATTTCCATATTGTAAGTCTAATTATGATATTAAGACACTTTCAGGAATGGTGTCTTTTGCACCTGTTCGTGTTTGTCTTTTTGAAAACCTTACTGTGAAAAAATGGTTGTTAATGCAAGCTTTAACACATGGATGTGTGAAACTTTTAATGTGATGAGAGGCTTAAATAAATAAGTCTTTCACAAGAGTGTGTTAATGTTTTCTGGCTAGCTGGTTGCAGTATTCTGTAGTGATTCTCAGTCATTCATATCATGGTATTTATCTTAAGTCTTTGGGAGGAGGCAACTGGAATTTCTTCTTGATATTTCACCTGGAGTCCATGAGGTTTCCTAACTTGTTATATGTCTAAGATGGATGACACCTGGGCCAAAATGAAAACTGAAAACACAGAAGCCCTCGCAGAAAACACTAACTCAGTTGTTAGGGTTCACAAGGGTGGAGGTAAAGCAAAACAGCTTGGCTTTTTGTACTGTGCTGTGCATGTTGTGGAGTGCAGAAGTTAACTGAAAACTTACTCAAACAGACCAATGCTTTTACTTTGATTTCCACCCATCATGAGGTGGATATTATCAGAATACAACACCTTTAGGCTGAGCAGACCAGAGCCAAAGGAAAGGAAAATGAACACTGCAGTGTGAGAAAGCTCTTAAATCTGTGGCTATAGTGGTACTCTCATTAAGACCGCAAACAGATCTGGAAAAACAAGACACCAAAGGAAGAGGTGTAACAAGATAATAAACTCAAGGGGATTTTCATCAAACACAATATCCCAGAACACTTAAGGTCCAGCGTCATTATTAGACAGAAAAAGGTCCACCCTGAGGATAAAACATCCCAACACAACCTGTGCAATGCGTTACATTCAGTTCAATGTACTGAGGAGGGCATATTCATAGTCATACTAGGCGGCTCACATCTAGGCAACTGCTCCATAAGCCCAAACATTAGTACACATCAGCCAGATCAGTTCAAGACCAGGCCATCCACCTGCATCAAAACAATGAGGTGCACTCCTTTGAGGACAACAGTTAAATGTACACATTCAGATCATGAGTCTGAGAGTGAAGGAAGCCACCTATGCTGACCTTAAATGACCATCCCTAAATGGAGGAGGTGGTCTACAACACCATCTGTCATCCATATTACAACTCCAGTATCCATCGATCACCATGACTCATGTGACAGCGGCAGCTGACATGATAGTCAGGTGGGTCTGAATGTCTCCACAATCTATGAGTTAATATGGTTCTGTGTACCACTGATATTCCAAACTCTCAACAGCAGTGGAAAGTCAACAGAACACACTTTAAACTACAAAAAACAACATTAAATCAATGCTATATATCCATAGACTGCATCCCCTAGGGCAGTGGTTCTTAACCTGGGGGGCGCCAGAGATCCAAGGAGGGGCATGAGGTGTTTGTCTCCATTGAGGTTATAAGTTGTGAAAATTCTGTTGCAGTGGTGCTCTCCCGGTGGGTGCGAGAACAGGACAGGAGGAAAAGAAATCATGAAAAATCACAGACTGCAGATTCCCCTCATGTCAAAATGCAAGCGGTTGGACTACTATTATTGAGGCCCATCGTATAATATAGACATATCCCATTCCCCACTCATGGTCGCAGTTTTGTTCTTGGGTGGGAAATGAGGAGTTGAGGGGGGTTTTATTTACAAAGCTATATAACCCACCACATCCTCCACATACAGGTTCATTGTGGTACTTTTAGAATAATTTATATTTAGAAATACTAAATCAGACATACTGGGACAACTCCAACTGTCTCTGTGTGTTATTGGATGTGAGAATCTGGTGTATATGGGATCGAGGTCTGGACTCACTAGTGAATCATAACTAGTCTAGTCAATGGCAATAATATTCTAGACAATTACTGACAGTTCATGTCCAGTGTCACCATGTGTAGCCTTCTGCTCGATGCACATCATTTGTATGAATTCAATGTAATGTTGTTCTTGTTACCTCCGCCAAGTGAAACGGCGGAGGTTATATTTTCATTGGGGTTTGTCTGTCTGTTTGTCTGTTAGCAAGAAAACTCAAAAAGTTATGGATGGATTTTCATGAAATTTTCAGGAAATGTTGATACTACCACAAGGAACCAATGACTAAATTTTGGTGGTGATCGGGGGGGGGGCTGATCTGCCTTGGCGGGGGTCTGTGCTCTCCGAGTGCTTTTCTAGTTTAGTTCTTTTTTCTTTCTGTTGTCAGACAGCTGAACAAGAATGGAATAGTCATAAATGCTGCATGTTAAGCGGCTGCTATTTCTAAGCAATGTTCAAAATCTTCATTTTATAACTATGACATCATCTGACAAATTGACCTTTCACATACCCATCTTCAAACAGTCATCAACTGCTTCTCAGTGATTATTCAATTGCATTTTTGCTTGATTTGTCCAACCCCGAAGGTGATTTCTGTCTTTTTAGGGAGATCTCACCAGATTGATCTGAGTCGAGGTTACCATCTCTCTGGAAAGTTTATTGAAGTTATTTGATGATATAAAATGACCATTCACTGTCAAGACTCTGTTAGACGTGAGAGAGGAAATGATTTCATCAGTCGGGGGCTGTCAGATATTACAGCCCTGTGTCTCTATGGCGAAGACTGTAGTTGCAAAATATGTTACAGAAGCAAGACAGCAGCTCCTGAACCATGGTATTTTGTCTTCACTTTTCCGCACCTGGAGGACGTGATGCCATACCGTCGATCTTTATATACAGTCGATGTTACTGACAATCACTGTCACATTAAAAACATAAAATGTGTTATATATACCCGCTCACCTCACCTCTGGATAGAACTATTATTAAATAGCTTGATCTTTGCCACTCTTTACCTGCACCAGATGAGGAATTCTACTGCAGCTGCTTGAATTATTAGCATGTGTTGAAGGCCACAGAGGTGTGTTTTCACTGTCCGGTTATAAGGAAGTACTGCAGCTGGTTTCCTCGCTTTGTGCAGACAACGTATCTAGTTTTATCAGTTCACCATTAACACCCTGTCAATCACACAGTTTCCTCATTTCAGAGAAAAATATAAGGAGACGGTCTGAATTGTTGTTTGTAGTTCAAGGGCTTGAACTCAATCTGTGCTGCAGAGAAGCGGTGCCTCCACACAGATCATGATAAAGAGACATTGTGGAGTCCTGGCATTGTAGATTGCTACACAGTTATACTGTTATCCTCAGGAGAGGAGGGTGAACAACAGGAAAGTCTAGCTATTATTACTACCTTGTTTGTAATTTCAGACGAGACATGACAGGAGAGTGGCAAGCAAAGGTATCCGTCATGCCCTCAAAAGAAAAGTGTAGTACATAACCTCAGAGAGTGCCTGGAAAGCACAACAAGGCTCTCCAGTTTATGTACATTATTCTGGTCTGCAACAGAAGGCAAGTTAGTTTTACGGTTTTACATATACATGCATGCATTGTGCTTTGTTAGAGAATTGTTCACCACTATAATATTACTGAAGATACTGCAACAACACACATTTCTGAAAGAGCAAATAATAAAGTCACACTTGATAACGGATGTAATAAAGGGAACAAATAAAACCAGAAAGGTTAGAGCTCGATATGCAGCTGCTATGATTGTATCATTAGCATTATTACATTCTTTGTAATCTTTTCATTTCAGGTAAACATAGACTGGTATTTACATTTTATTTTAATCTTATATCTTTACTCTCATCAATAGTTTCACTATTAAAATGATGTATCAGTATGGCTGTCATGATAATATTTATTTATTTATTTATTTGAAGATTCCTTGTCATACAGGCAATTGCAGTCACTGATTTACAATTTTTTTTACAATTCATTTTCTGCCACTGTCACAGTATCATTCTAGTCACATATATTCGATTATATTCAATTTTTTATTTATAAAGGACTATATATCATACATTTCATATGTGGATAAAATAAACTGCATTTCAGTTGGTCTTGCAGACTTTATAAAGGGAAGATTTGATCGAAAAATACAAAGAAATTAGTGATAATGACAGGTACCAATAACATTTTAGAGCCTCCTGAGGGTGTCATTAAACATCCAGTTAAATCTGCCACGATGCAGAATAATGTAGAAACACGACATTTTTACTAGTTTCATGCAGCTGTTTTTATACAGGTGGATGGTGGAAATGATTGTTGTGTAAAATAAATGAAGGTTTTTCCAATGATAGTGATAAAGTGCTTATGTAATAATTGTGACAGGCCTATGTTTAGTATCATTAACTAATATTATTGGTTACACATTTAGTCCATGTGGTTTTGTAGTTCTGATAGTTTGTCTAATTGTCTAAAATGTTCTCCAGAATATGAGACAAGATACTGTTGGCAAATTAATAAAATAAAACAGTACATGTAACTGATTTTTGTCTAAGAATTAGTAGCTTTGTGGAATTTTTTGTTTAACAATTACTGAGATGATTTTAATAAATGTAGTCAGTGGCACGTAAAACTGCGTCGTGCAACATGACAGAGGAGCTTTTAGCTGCAACGAAGCATCATCTGAACATGGGTAAATGCTTTTTGTATCATCCAGAAATCTGAAAGGAAATTAACATTATGCTTTTGCAGCCCAACTACCAAGATAATCTATTATTTTGATCATACATATTTAAATTGCCATTCATCTGACAAAGATTTCTTTGAGTCTGATAATAGGGGATTGGATTTTAATTGGTCTCCAAATCTCATCCTATTATGGACTGCAATTACTGTATATCTATAACAGGGATTAAAGTTCTCCGTCACCACGACAGATTTCCGTCAAATGGAAAAATTGAGGGGGGAAAAAGTCATATTGAAGTAACTTCCCCACGTGTTTCGCAGAGTCCAGTCGGCACCGCGATCCTGTCCTGGGTCTGCTGTCCTGGGTCTGCAGGTGTTTTAACACAGGCACGCCACGCACAGGGGGCTGATAGGTTTAACAGTGATGATAATAAGATGACTTCTTTATTTTTATGTCAGGAGGAGAGATTGATGATTATTTATCTTTGGAAGGAAACGCTGCTCATTGTGTGCCTCAGAAACACATGAACAAGTTCAGCTTTACCGAAGTTCAGCCTCCAGACGCTAACTTTAGTTTAGTGCTAACAAGTAGCTTTCATTATGAAAGAACCACAGCGAAAAGGGAAGAAGACAGAGCTGATCTACAGGTACCTTCATGTTTGGGTTCATAGCTTATCTCCTCTTGCGGGTATATGACTAATTTGTGTTTGTGTGTATGTGCCCTTCCCGTGCGTGTGGCTGTGCGTGCCGCGGCCTTACGCGGTTACGCGCCCAACTGCATAAGTGCTTTATTTTGACCCGTTTAGCATCTTATTTCTATCTGTGTGGTACAGTACGAAGATAAAATTGAATGAATGAGTAACACCCTTGGTATTTGCAAAGCCACTGTATTTTAAAAACCCTCAGAGAGTATCTGTAACGGAATATAATTTCTGTTTCAGTTGATGTAATTTCTTCCAATCAAAAGAGAACATGATATTGGTGGGAGGGGGTTGTGGACGCAGGTTTGATGACGTACAGATTATTTTGGCTAGCATATATGACATCATGGACACGTTTGTAGAGGAAGGTGCTGAAGTGGTAACTATTGAGAGATGCGTGAAAAATAGATGGAGGTGGGCATGGCTTGATGAGAAGGGAGACGATGGAACTCCAATTAGTAATTATTATTTTCACTTGCTTCAAAGGTTTTCATACCCTTTAAAATTAACCAGAGAGCACCAAAATTGACTTGAAGCTTTAAAAATTTTCTAGGGGAGGACCCCCAGACCCCCCACCAATACCATTCATGACATTTTTTCTATCCATGTTACTAATCTTCTACACCTGTACACTCTCCCATGCAGTGTGTTTTACAGTATTGCCAAATTTGACTATATAAACTTGTACGCTATAGTAGTATTTTATTGCATAATTTTTAATAGTGGCCAATGATTTTGACCAGAAGAAAATTTTCAGTCAGATGAAAAATGTTTGCTTTAATCCCTGATCTATAAACACAATGTGTGGGTTATTATTTTTATTTTTAATAAAACTTGCTCAACAATATTGTTCATCAAAGTGCTAAGGGAGACATTAATTGCACAGTGAATAAACACTCTCAGTGTTAATTTGTTGTTCTTCAGGGACCGATAGAAAAGAATATATTGTGTAGATCTAATCGCACATATAACAGTCGGCACAAAATCACCAACAGGGACTATGTGCACCCAAAGCACTATGGGCTGGATCAACAAAGATCCTAATTTGTGTGTACTAACTTGTGTACACAACCTAGAATTTTGCGTGTGGGGTTGAACCGTGGTTTGTGGGTGATTTACTATGAGTGATTGCATAAATGACAGCAGGTGCAAAGTCTTTGAGACCACCCAATTTTAATGAGGATTTTGCGTGCACTACTGGTTGTCATCATAGAGACAATGTGCTGGAAAAACTGCTCTGGGATATGCCAGCACTATTGGTAACAGTGTGCTGGAATGATCCAGATGCACGGAAATGTAACATTGGAGGAGTTTTGTCATTGAAGGTATTGCATGACTCCTCGTTGTGACTGGCCCCAAATCATCCTCTAGTTCATCAAGAACTTCCAAAATGGCATTGCTGGGCAGTAGCGACAGATTCATTTTAGAGATGGGAGGGCTGTGGGGGTTGTTGGATTGAATGACTGTCAGGCACACTATTGTCACACTATAGCCTAATGTCGGTGTGTAATTTTTAATCACAGTCACCAGATCAAGTGGAAAAGTAGCCTTTACAAGAGTCCAGTAAAGTGTGTGTGTGTGTGCGTGTGTGTGTGGTGGTGGTGGGAGGGGCATACGTCTCATTTATTTTTTCTTCTGTCATTCCAAAAAATGTTCACACGAGGGTGAAAAATGTGTTCTCTGCGTCTTGTTTCATCATTTTAATGTCATCTTCTTGTGCCAATAACCACTTCCATGTGTGCGCAATTATGCATACGAAGCGTTTGCACCTCCCTTTGAGATGTGTTAAATATAGACACAGTTTCTATGAGCACAATTGCTTTCTGGTTTGATAAATCACTTTGCGAGAGCTAAATTAATATATTTACATTTTCTCCTCCCAGCACACGTACAATTGCGTGTAAACGCCCCATGTTGCATACTCATTGTGGAAACGTACTAACTGGATGCAGACATGCTATTTTGCACCTTTGAAAGACACATCCTTAGTGTGCACTGTTAGTAAATCAATTTGTAAATTTTTTTACGTGTGCAATGAGTTTGCACTTGTTTTTATACGGGTAAACCTTCAGTAGATCCAGCCCTATGTGTGCAATGTCTGAAGATAAACTGTGCAAAAGAAGATGGTTGACACAAATCAAAGAGCCATTTATAGTGTAGCATATTAAACAAACCTTGATTTTATACTTAGTGTGAAGTAAAGTGAGTTCTTTCAGGTAACTTTTTAAACTTACAGTAATTTATTAATTTGTTTTGCTTTTATAAAAGATTCATGTTAGTGTTGTAAAACTTTGCGATGCCACTATGATTAACCTTGATTCCTCCTCATGAGTTCGACATTGCAGCTGGGAGCAGAATGCAGTACTGATGTGACTAGGGTTTTACTAATATAGAGATAATTAAAAAGGGATAGATCTACAGTCAGGGCTTCTATAATGAACCTTCACCGAAGACATAAACAACTCTCGTTATGACCATGCCTAAGAAATCTTCGTCAAAATCAGGAAGCAATTAACAGGAGCAACATAAATGTTAAAATCCATTGATCTTTGAGTTTTACCGCCTACAGCTGGCTGATCATGTGGACCCTGTAGACTCAGACAGGAAAAGGGGAGGCCTGTTATTCAGCACTAACATCATTTAAAAACCAGTGCTTCAGTGATTCTGTGGCGTTAATCTCCTTAAATCAAAGTATAGTTACAACAAAAGTTTTAATAGAACAGATAGAGTTGGAAACTAACAATTTCTGGATTAAAAAAAAATGTAATCACATGTAATCTATGAAGTGCTTGAGTCAGTGTTCCTGCACCATCTGTTTTCATTGCTGTGGCAAATGAAGCTTTCCATCTGTTGAGTCTGAGTTTCTTCATCCTCCTCGAGATGTCTGGTCTTTTCTGCTGGTAAATGTCCAGGTATTTCTTGTCAAAAAGTCAAGGAGTTCCATGTATGTATTGCATATGCTCACTCTGTTTTTCACAGCATTGCAAAAAATAATATACATATTTTTCTCTTTGACGGCACCATACATTTCTCACCAGGATATAGAACTAACAGAGAATAGAAGTACAGTGCAGTGATTTGAGCTCAGGCACACTCTGGAGCACAGCTTACCTGAAAGGTGGTCTTTTGAGAAGACCTGTTACGGAAATAGGAGAGTGGTCTGGTGTGGAGAGAGGATGAGAGAAAGACGAGCCCTGTTATCATGTCTGGTGTTGAAACCTGGTACTCTGTGAGGTGTGAGCGTGATGTTATTACACAAGATGTCCGCTGACACATCCGGCAGACCAAAAAAAGAGGGTAGATGTGTTTCAGACTGTGACAATGAAAGAGTGACCCTTGAAACCACAATAGTCGAGTGGAATTAGCCCAGTGTAGCAGACATTATGGCTTTGACTCAATATTTTCAGGCAGGGGTTGTTTGCATTTTATCCATACAGGCTCTGAATTTCTAAGCAAAGTGCCTACAGCTTCTGCCCAAATGCAGTCTGTTATGGCAACTATTTGTGCTGTATTTTTTTTTCCTTTTGCTCTGTCACAGAATGATTAAAAGGCTCTTCAAGGGCCAGAGGTTCTGACAGAGTAGCATTTTTGCAAGCATTTTAATATTTCACATTCAGAGGAGAGTGTTTTTGTGAATAAATTATACATTTTAATTTAACTCTAACTAATAGCAGAACCTCCATTAGCCAGGATCTGCTGTCAGAGACATTATATCTATATACAAACACGTCAGTTTTACCATCAAGAGTTGGAGTTGTTTGTATTTATTTTGTTAGATTAGTTGATAAAAAGTGATTTACTAATTAACTATTTTGATAGCAATCATATATATATATATATATATATATATATATATATATATATATATATATATATATATATATATATATATGTATATATATATATATATATATATATATATATATGTATATATATATATACATATATATGTATACAACCCATATTTGTACATATATATACATATATATATATATATATATATATATATATGTACACACACACACATATATTTATGACACTCAAAGAAATGACTGAGGTGTGATTAATTGTGTTGCTTCTTGAGTTTTTTTTTTCCCATGCGTTTCTGAGGTGCATTTCAGAAAAAGCATTTTTATATGATAATAATGGATTACATTTCTATAGTGCTTTTCATGGCACCCAAAACGTTTTACATTATTGATCTATTATTCATCCACCCTCACATTCACACTCTAGTGATGGTAAACTATGTTTGTATCCACAGCTGCCCTGGGGCAGACTGACAGAAGTGTGGCTGCCAATTCATGCCAAACGGCCCCTCTGACTACCACCAAACATTCATATGCATGTGTCGAGGCCCAAAACGGAATCTGTCCCGATTCAGAATCGGGCCGGCCCAAAATGGAATTCTATTCTAGGCCGGCCTAGAATGGAATCTCTATAGGATTCCATTCTGGGCCGGCCCAGAATGGAATCCTAACTCAACCTGGCCCAGAATGGAGCCGGCCCAATTCAGAATCAGGCCGGCCCAGATTGGAATTCTATTCTGGGCTGGCCTAGAATGGAATCCTGCTGCTATAATGTTATTTTTATACCATGTTTAATGCAAATGATCTAAATTATTACAAAAATCAATACATGGAATTTGCAAATATGTGAAAAAAAAATGAAACAAACAACATTTTAATTGTAAACTATAATACACTTTATTTACAAATAGAACCTAGTGGTACTCCCCACCAATATATGGTACAGTGAAATTGACTGAAATTGAATGGAATCTCTATAGGATTCCATTCTAGGCCAGCCCAGAATAGAATTCCAGTCTGGGCCGGCCTGATTCTGAATCGGGCCAGATTCCGTTTTGGGCCTCAACACATGTCTACACCAGTGTGAGTGACACACTGGCTGCCCCATACATAACCAAATTTCAAAGTATAATTGGCAAATAAATCACATTTATGCAAATTGTCATTTTGAGTGACTGCCAGACTTTAGGTTATAATTGTATTTGCAACAAATTTATCAGCAGATTAACTCCCAGTGTAAATCATCATTAGATGCAGGCTGTATTCATAGTACTTACATGGGATTATCATAGTTTTTTTTGCTGCTGGCAGCACCTATTGCGAACATGTTTAGATCAACAGTGACAAACCTATTTGCTAGAAGACTCCACACCAGTTGTAGCTGCAGATGGTTTAGCAATGCTTAGGGCTCTTTGTGCTGTGAATGGCTTAGCGCTCAATCAGATGAGATGTCAAATCCATTCAGTGGACAGTGTCTCAGTCACAGAATCCTGTTGGTCTTCAGCCACGACCAGAGAACTTCTTGAATCTGAGCAACAATCCTCCAACACCTGTCACAGTCAAAAAATTGTCCTTCACTGTAGCAGGGTGAGCAAGCAGCCTCGAGGTCTGAAACAATATCACAAGCCCAATGATTTTATTTATAGCTTTAATACAAAGATGAGTTCTTCCTCTCACTCTCATCCCTGGGGCTTATGAGGTCGGCCAACAGTGTCATAAAATGTTCTGTCAAATGACATTCCCAAAGACAATGACCCATGGCCTTAAAACTACACAATGAGCATTAGAGGGACCTTTGCTCTGTGCTGTGTAAAATGCCCAGACTTGACTACGCATATGTGATAATGTTTTTGTTTTTTTTTTCTGCTGTGGATGTAGAGGGTATGTATCTGTGCACATGTACAACCTTCATGCCTCAGTGCTTTCCAATTTTTGTTTCATAGGACACTTTTTCAAGGGTATAGCGATGCATTTTCAGAGAGCAGTCCACAAATGCAGCCTGAAGACTAATAATGCATTCATATCTCTTATGGTAACATACTCTCTTTTTGTTGGCTGTCCATTTCTTGAGGCTTATCTCAGAGTTTTGTCTCAGTTTCTGCTGCTTTGGGTTAAGTCAGGGACATGGGGGGGGGGGGGGGGGGGGGGTTAAGTTACACACATACATTTGTAAGAATGAATCAAATGTCCTTAAAGATAAAATATGAAACATTTCTTGCTAGTTGTTAGGGCTGCACGATTTTGGCAAAAATAAAATCCTGATTTTTTTTCTCTAAAATCTTGATTTTTGATTTCGATTTTTGGGTAAAACTACAAAAGACAACAGAGGTCAGCATGTCGTTTTCGTGAGCAGCCCACAATGCAAACCACTGCTCCCTACCTCAAATCTGTGATGGTATCCCGTGATGAACCCACAGAAGTTTTTTTTTTTTTTTTCTTCATTAAATCTTTATTGAATGAAGCAGAGTGTACAAACACTGTATACAACAAGAAAGTAGCATAACAAGTTTGCTAGAGGGAATACACTACAAGACAATGTCCAAATCAGAGCAAATACTGATGGTTTTTATAGCCTTTTTGTTTCCAGATTTATCTAACAGCTTTAAATAAAGTTCAACATCTTTCAAAAATTAAATAATATTTAGTTTTGTGTTACAGAACTTATATTTGTGAATGAAAAATTTAGCAAGTAAGAGAACTAAATCAACTAAAAAAATAAAGTTTATTTTTTCTTTTTGGGGTATCTGGGCCCACAGAAGTGATACCAATGTAAGTCAGTGACAGGCATCAGTCGTGTGTATGTGGACCACGTAATATGAGTGATCCCCATGCGGTTCTATTTAAATTGGGGGATCCGTACGTGGAAGAAACCAACCCAGGACACGCCGAAGGGATTATATCCCCGGAGTTGGTGGATATGTCTGGGCAGAGGGCTGTCTGGGCTCCTCTGCTGAGGCTGCTGACCCCGCGACCCGGACCTGAATCGGAAGAAGACAGTACGGTATGGATCCGGGACAACGTAAGATGAGTGATCCCCATGCAGTTATATTTCAATTGCGGGATCTGTGTGTGTAGCCACGGCTTATATTGCTGTAAGTACTGCGGGCTCGGTAACAGACTTAACGTCCGTGGTCATTACACAGACTTCTGTGAAAGGCCGCTCCCACAGATAGGAGGAAGAGCCTATGGTAGCCCATAGGCATGCGGCCCACAGGCACGAGAAAAATGGAAATTGATTTGATGATTTCCCTCTTTTAAAAGTCGTCCTAATTAAAAAATCTGATTTCAATTTAAAACCGATTAATCATGTAGTCCTACTAGTTGTTTGTAAATGGACGATCTGAACTTTTACGAATGACAGAGAGAGTGGTGGTTTAGTGAGCCATCGAATTAGAAGAACATTTTTTTAAGATTGTTTCACGGTGGGTATTTTATAAGGCAATGGCTACTGCCACTAGGGCTGGGTATCATGGCCAGTTTCCTTAATCGATTCAATTTCGATTCATAAGGTTCTGAATCGATTAATTGTGATTTGAATCAATTTGACTCAGTATTAATTGATTGATTCAGATTCATTTAGTGATACCAAAGTACAATTTTGAGTTGTAACTTGATTATTTGACTAATGCAGCCATGCAACACCGAATCAATATTAATATTAGAAAGGAAATAAATATGACATTTCAGCAGTAAATAGCTGAATCTGCTCTTAAATAATGAACAGGACAGAAACATTGTCATGTTTCTACATTGGCTCAGAATGGACTTCTTCGTCATCTTTATTCTGTTTTATGGCTGGTGCTTCTAGCCTTAAGGCACATTACTATTACCCTGGGGCACTGCAACCAATTTGGCCCCCCTGAAACAGAATAATGTTGGGCCCTTGGTACAAGAAACTCACTGGAGGGGGACGGTGGGCAGAGCTTTGTGATTTCCGCTTTACTATTTCTCTAATTCCGCACTCAACCACAGGTGATCGAAGTTAATAGTTCTAGAACGACTGTCTTCCGCGACCCGCCTCTGCCGGCCAGTTCCTCATTCCTGCGGGAATGAGTTTGAGGCCGGGAGGACCTCCTGCGGAGGGGTTTTCCCCACCCTTCCTCCGTGTTCCTCCCGCGCCAGAAATGTTGCAAGCATGACCAAGATGTCTCGTCTCTGCGAGGGGCTCATGAGACAGAGCCGGATGCGTTTCCACGTCTGCGGTTTCCGGGTCATTTACTCGCGGTCCTGCTCTGAAAAATTGATCCCATCCACCATTAATCGATTACGCAAAATTAAACAGAAATCAATCCAAAATCGATTAAATTGATTTCTTTACCCAGTCCTAACTGCCACAGTACTGTGGCACAAAATATTGGTTCGTCTATTGCCACAGACCAATTAAAAGTTAGCGTTTGTATTAGAGCCAATCATGGATACTGTTACACAAACTCATTAGCCTCTTGTTGCCACAGTACTGTGGTGATATATGGCGTATACTTCAGAGCATTCTTCTGTGCACTTAGCTACCACAGTACTGTGGCTAATGATGTAAGAAATGACAAGTTAGTGATAGTACAGACCTGATCAAAATCTTAAGACCAGTTGAAAAATAGCTAGAATCTATCTTTTGCACATTTGGATCTTAATGAGGTTTTAAGTAGAGCTACAATGTACAAAAGCAAGAAGGGGGAGTGAGACAAAAAGCACTTTGAAAAAGTAATTGATTGAAAACAACAAGTAAACTGAAATAGGCTGTTTATCAGCTGATCAAAAGTCTAAGACCGCAGGCTATAAAAGCCAAAATCTGCTCAAAATTCTCATTTTCTGTCGGGCATTCACACGGTCATGCCCTCCTGATGGCTAAAGCTAAGAAGCTTTCTCTTCTTGAACGTGGTCGGATCGTCGAGCTGCATAAGCAAGGCCTCTCGCAGCGTGCCATTGCTGCTGAGGTTGGACGCAGTAAGACAGTCATTCTAAATTTTTTGACAGATCCTGAGCATTATGGAACAAAAAAGTCAGGTGGTAGACCTAAAAAAATTACACCTGCGCTGAGCCGGAGGATCCGATTGACTGTCCGTCAAGACACAGGGTGGTCCTCGACCCAAATTAAGGCCCTTACTGGTGCCGACTGCAGCGCAATAACCATCAGACGGCATCTGCGGGAAAAGGGTTTCAAAAACAAAAAACGAATTCAAAGACCTTGTCTCCTACAACGCCACAAAACTGCCCGTTTAGACTTTGCCAGGGAGCATCAAACATGGGACATTGAAAGGCGGAAAAAAGTTTTATTCTCTGATGAGAAAAAATTTAACCTTGACTGTCCAGATGGCTTCCAACGTTACTGGCATGACAAGGAGATCCCACCTGAGATGTTTTCTACCCGGCACAGTGGAGGGGGGTCCATCATGATCTGGGGTGCTTTTTCATTCAGTGGAACACTGGAGCTTCAGGTGGTGCAGGGTTGTCAAACGGCGGCTGGTTACGTGCAGATGTTGCAGCGGGCATCCCTCATGACTGAGGGCCCTCGTCTGTGTGGTAACAGCTGGGTTTAAAAACAGGACAACGCTGCAGTTCACAATGCTCGCTTGATGAAGGACTTCTTCAGGGTGAATAACATCACTCTTTTGGACCATCCCACATGTTCCCCTGATTTAAATCCCATAGAGAACATTTGGGGATGGATGGCAAGGGAAGTTTATAAAAATGGCCATCAGTTCCAGACAGTTGATGCCCTTCGTGAAGCCATCTTCACCACTTGGAGCAATGTTCCCACCAGCCTCCTGGAAACACTCGCATCAAGCATGCCCAAACGAATTTTTGAAGTGATTAACAAGAACGGTGGAGCTACTCATTACTGAGTCCTACTGAGAAAATTTTTTGTTCTGGGTTGGAGAGTTTTTTGTAATTTTTTGAGCGATGGTCTTAAACTTTTGATCAGCTGATAAACAGCCTATTTCAGTTTACTTGTTGTTTTCAATAAATTACTTTTTCAAAGTGCTTTTTGTCTCACTCCACCTTATTGCTTTTGTATATTGTAGCTCCACTTAAAACCTCATTAAGATCCAAATGTACAAAAGGTAAATTCTAGCTATTTTTCAGCTGGTCTTAAGATTTTGATCAGGTCTGTATATAGCAGGGGTCTCCAGTCCTGGTCCTCGAGAGCTACTATCCTGCATGTTTTAAATGTGTCCCTCTTCCAACACACCTGATTCAAATGATAAGCCTATCATCAAGGTCTGCAGAAGCCTGATTACGACTGTCAGGTGTGCTGGAAAGATCTAAAACATACAGGATAGTAGCTCTCGAGGACCAGGATTTGACACCCTTGGTATATAGTATAGAATAGGAATTATTGTTCTAAATACTCTATATGTTGTTTTATGGTGTTCTTTGCTCTGGAGGCTGGAGAAGGTGGGCGGAGCTATGTGTTAGATGTGTGCTGTGCTGTGTGACTTCATTTCTGTGTCAGTTGAGTGCTGTGGTCCTGTAAAATTCTGCACTCTGAACATTGTCCCAGTGGCTGATTTATATCAATGTTGGATGTACCTACCCCCCTGTCCCCCCCCCCCCCATCCTGTTTTAAAATCTTTAGGAAAAAAAAGGAAATGTTACTCTGATTGGGAACTGAACCCGAGTCTTCTGCATTGCAGTTCGATATGTTATCGAGTGAGCTAAATGTCTGCTGTGACTTGGGTCGACCTATTTGCTATCTGATTGCCTTGGTACTTTTCGGGATGTAAGTTACCAGTCTAGGCATGATATAACGAGGGCGCTATTTGGCTCTGTGGTAATAGAGAAACCGATATTTCGTGTCACAGTACTGTCAATAGCTACTTTGATTTTGTAAAACACAAATAAGCATGGATACACCATCACATGGACTATGTGGATGAGCTTCCCATTGATATGAAATATTATCATGATAAAAATGTTTATTTCAGTTAATAATTATGGGCAAATTTTTCTTCCTGTGTGAGAGTAGAAGAAACCAAATAGTTACTGGTTGCCTGAAATGATTATTTATTTATCAGAATGTGATAAATGTTTCAGAAATGTAGCAGAAGCACATTTAAAACAGTTACCTATAATGATATATATATACAGTACAGGCCAAACGTTTGGACACACCTTCTCATTCTTTGCATTTTCTTTATTTTCATGACTATTTACATTGTAGATTCTCACTGAAGGCATCAAAACTATGAATGAACACATATGGAATTATGTACTTAACAAAAAAGTGTGAAATAACTGAAAACATATCTTATATTCTAGTTTCTTCAAAGTAGCCACCCTTAGCTCTGATGACTGCTTTGCACACTCTTGCCATTCTCTTGATGAGCATCAGGAGGTAGTCACCTGAAATGGTTTCCTAACAGTCTTGAAGAAGTTCCCAGAGATGCTTAGCACTTGTTGGCCCTTTTGCCTTCACTCTGCGGTCCAGCTCACCCCAAACCATCTCGATTGGGTTCAGGTCCGGTGACTGTGGAGGCCAGGTCATCTGGCGCAGCACTCCATCACTCTCCTTCTTGGTCAAATATCCCTCACACAGCCTGGAGGTGTGTTTGGGGTCATTGTCCTGTTGAAACATAAATGATGGTCCAACTAAATGCAAACCGGATGGAATGGCATGTCACTTCAGGATGCTGTGGTAGCCATGCTGATTCAGGTTGCCTTCAATCTTGAATAAATCCCCAACAGTGTCACCAGCAAAGCACCCCCACACCATCACACCTCCCCCTCCATGCTTCACGGTGGGAACCAGGCATGTAGCATCCATCCGTTCACCTTTTCTGCGTCGCACAAAGACACGGCGGTTGGATCCAAAGATCTCAAATTTGGACTCATCAGACCAAAGCACAGATTTCCACTGGTCGAATGTCCATTCCTTGGGTTTCTTGGCCCAAATAAATCTCTTCTGTTTGTTGCCTCTCCTTAGCAGTGGTTTCCTAGCAGCTATTTGACCATGAAGGCCTGATTCACGCAGTCTCCTCTTAACAGTTGTTGTAGAGATGTGTCTGCTGCTAGAGCTCTGCGTGGTATTCATCTGGTCTCTAATCTGAGCTGCTGTTAATTTGCGATTTCTGAGGCTGGTGACTCAGATGAACTTATCTTCAGCATCAGAGGTGACTCTTGGTCTTCCTTTCCTGGGGCGGTCCTCATGTGAGCCAGTTTCGTTGTAGCGCTTGATGGTTTTTGCGACTGCACTTGGGGACACATTCAAAGTTTTTGAAATTTTCTAGACTGACTGACCTTCATTTCTTAAAGTAATGATGGCCACTCGTTTGTCTTTACTTAGATGATTGGTTCTCGCCATAATATGTGTTCTAACAGTTGTCCAATAGGGCTGTCAGCTGTGCATCAACCTGACTTCTGCACAACACAACTGATGGTCCCAACCCCATCAATAAGGCAAGAAATTCCACTAAGTAACCCTGACAAGGCACACTAGGGCTGCACGATTAATTGATTTTAAATCGAATTTTTTAATAAGGACGATTTTTAAAAAAGGGAAATCGTAAAATCGATTTCATCTCTCTCGTGCCTGCGGGCCGCGCGCTTGCGGGCTCCCGTAGGCTCCTCCTCCTATCAGTGACAGCGGTCTGTCACAGAAGTCCGTGTAATGACCGGACTTTAAATGTGTTCATGAGCCCACAGTACTTATAGCATTGTAAGCCGTGGCTTCATGCACGGATCCCGCAACTGAAATATAACTGCATGTGGATCACTCATCTTACGTTGTCTCGGATCCGTACCGTACTGTCTTCTTCCGATCCGGGTCCGGGTCTCGGGGTCATCAGCCTCAGCAGAGGAGCCCAGACAGCCCTGTGCCCACACACATCCACCAGCTCCAGGATAGAATCCCTCCAGCGTGTCCTGGGTCGGTCTATTCCACGCACGGATCCCTCAGTTTAAATAGAACCACATGAGGATCACTCATATTAACCTGGTCCACGCACGCACGACTGATCCCTGTCACTGACTTACATTGGTATCTCTTCTGTGGGCCCAGATACCCAGGGAAGAAAAAAAAAAAAAAATCAAATAAAATTAAAAAAACACAACAACACACACACACACACACACACACACACACACACACACACACACACACACACACATATATATATATATATATATATATATATTTTTATTTTTTTATTTTTTTTTTTTTTTAATAATTAATTTAGTCCTCTTACTTGCTAAATTTTTCATTCACAAATGTAAGTTCTGTAATACAAAACCAAATATTATTAATTTTTTGAAAGATGTTGAACTTTATCTAAAGCTGTTAGATAAATCTGGAAACAAAAAGGCTATAAAAAACATAAGTATTTGCTCTGATTTGGACATTGTATTATAGTGTATTCCCCTGGCAAACTTATGTTATTTTCTTGTTGTATACATTGTTTGTATACTCTATTTCATTCAATAAAGATTTAATTAAGAAAAAATAAACTTCTGTGGGTTCATCATGTGATACCATCACAGATTTGAGGTCAGAGCAGTGCCTTGCATTGTGGGCTGCTCACGAAAACGACATGCTGACTTCTGTTGTCTTTTGTAGTTTTATCCAAAAATCGAAATCAAAATCGAAAATCGAGTTTTTAGAGTAAAAAAAAGGGATTTTTTTTTTTTGGCCAAAATCGTGCAGCCCTAAGGCACACCTAAGAAGTGAAAACCATTTCAGGTGACTACCTCTTGATGCTCATCAAGAGAATGCCAAGGGTGTGCAAGGCAGCCATCAGAGCTAAGGGTGGCTACTTTGAAGAAACTAGAATATAAGATATGTTTTCAGTTATTTCACACTTTTTTGTTAAGTACATAATTCCACATGTGTTCATTCATAGTTTTGATGCCTTCAGTGAGAATCTACAATGTAAATAGTCATGAAAATAAAGAAAATGCGAAGAATGAGAAGGTGTGTCCAAACTTTTGGCCTGTACTGTGTATATATATATATATATATATATATATATATATATATATATATATATATATATACATATATATATATATATATATATATATATATATATATATACACACACACACACACAAAGAAAACAACCTCATTTGTAAACGTTGATTTGTAAGATCATGTTATTGCATTTGTCATCAGTGTTTTGTGGCTGAGCTCCTTCTGAGCAATGAAACAACTGGATTCAATGTGTCCCAATACGTTTGTCTGTCCAGTGGAACAATGGGAATATCCTGGAGTTTAGATTTAGAGTTTAGACGACATCTCACATTCTTTTACACATTGTAGATATACCGTCTGTGAGGTTTCTGTATATATCTGTGTGTTTTGCCAAGAGGTGTGTTTTTCAGGAGAACTACACCACATCAAGTATAGTGCAGTATGTGAGAATGAACTGGAGTTGATTTGTTTTTCTATTCTTCCACCTGTACATATTGTGCGATGCTGTTATCAGGTGGAGATGCAAATCCACTGCCCATATTTTGACACCCAGACAGTCCCAAACACAACAAAGCAAACTATAATGGCAGGGAAGAAAAGCCTGCTATCTGATACTATGGGACATATTGATGTTTTTTTTTTTTTTGTTGTTTTCTGTTGTATTGTTAAACATTAAATATATAAAATGTGCTGTGAACAGTCAAAAACAGTGAAAATCTCTTTTTTCCTGCTCTGGCTGTCCTGAGTGTATTTCTCCCCCTTTTGCAACAAGCCAACAGCCTCCATATTTGGCATATAAACAGTGCAGTGTTAACCATGTGCTCACAACCAGTGTGTGGTAAACCTTCCAGCCTCCTGTAATCTGGCCAATCAGAATAGAGGGGTTTTCCGTTAGGTGGCCTGAAACTGACTACTTTCAACCGTAGCCCATTTGAGACATGAACCAATAAGCTTTGCAACACACCAGTGTGAAAGTGAGGAATTTTTAAAACTGCAAACCAAGCTAAGCTATCCTAGATAAACAGTTAAAATATGGAATTGGAAACATGCATTGCCACACATCGTCTTTAAACATATGGCATCCCCTACACAGTAGAATGTGGGTGAGAAAAAATGGCTGTAAAAGAGCCAAAACGAAAATGAAGAAATGAAGAAAACCATATAGGCTGTATAATATGCATCACTGTGGAAGGTGTCACATCATCCAACCCCATGTACCACGCTGACCAAAAGTGAGAGAGATGTCAAACTGTCAGCTGTATTTAGCCAGTCTGTCTCTCTGGCCTTGGACTCGTTCACCCATAGCTGTATTTATTCATGCATTTCAGTGTCCCAGTGACTAATACCCTTCCTCCAAGAGGTGGAAGGAATATGCATGAGTATGGTGTCTCATGGGAGGTTAACAAAAATTTATACCGTTTTTGAAATCTTGTTTGAGCTGTCATGTAGGGATCTTGTATGTGACCCTGCATGCCCAAGTTTAGCATCACACCCCCCCCACACACTGTAACAGGAGGGCTAGACCAACAACAAGTCGATATTAAGTATGACAATGATGCCTGTAGGAGTTATGCAGGAGTGAAGAGCATGTAAAGATGTTGACTTCACACAATGTAGATGTTGGATGCAATGATAATATTACTTTAATATATTTAAATTAGTGTATAACTAAATTATAATGCAACTTTAACATAATGAAGATTTCACTATCTGGACCTCCCTTTAAAATCTAGAACTGTTTTTGCAGTGACTTCTAGAATACTTTTTCTCTACACTTAACCTTTTCTAAGTGATTTATCAACATTTTTTTTTACCCTCAGCATTTTGAGATGAAAATCAGGTATTTTCCTATATTTAATTTACTGGCTGTGTAGATATTCATGAAAATTCAGAGCAAATTTATTGGTTTTTATATCAGATAAAATGGAAGAAAAAGTGACTTTTTCAGTACAGTATATATTACCTGAAGTGTCTATTGTGTCTATTACCTACAAGTGTCTATTAACAAGTTCCATTTGTCAAACTACATGGATTTTATTGGAGAATCAATGTTACAGAAGATGATGATGTTTCCATCTTTGCTACAGAGCCTCTGAACGTCCAAATGGGTCATTTCTGATGCTGCTAAAAAATAAACTACATTTTAGCTGAATTATTTCAACAAATTGATAAGGAGTAGTGGTTCAAATGTTATTAAACCTTTTAGATCAGTAGATGATTTTGGTTGTTTAGGTGTTTAAAGGTTAAATCATAGTTGACTACCCCTGGACTAAAGGAACATGAATAATTTCCAACACCTGTCTTGATTTTATGATGAACTGTTCTTTAGTGCTCATGTTTTCCATAAAAAAATACCCACATAGCACAAATATGGAGGGTCCAAACCAGGGGTCAGCAACCTGCAGCTCCGGAGCCTCATGCGGCTCTTCATTCTCCTTGTAGGCTCCCTTTACTGCACTCAAGCCAGCCACAATTCTCCTCTGCATGGTCAAGCCAGCTGTTAGCGTTTTTCTTGTGCGCTACTCATTTGACAATTACCGTAGATGAGCTGAATGGAGCAAATGTGCCTTCCAGACAACAAAAGTAAGGGCTCATTTATGCTTATAAAGACGCAGACGGATACGGATAGAGGGTTCTGTTCGACCTTTGTATATTACTCACGTAATTCTGTCTGTTTTCCGGGAGCTTGTGGATGTGAACCCAGACGGAGAATAGGAAGGAGAACAACTGGGAACTGCGGAGGCAGTGTTGAGTTTTGAAGAGAATCATTTCCATGTTTGGCAGAAACATTCAAATATTAACCCTTAGTGGTCTGAGTGTATTTTGTCCGTTTTTCAGTACTTTTGATTTTGCCTTTATATACTATATAAACAAATGTTTACTATACCCATGTTTGGTATCTTTTTTTCAGCACAACTTCATCTATATCATCTGTCTATTATTTTCACTTTAACCTACTGTAAAAACATAAAAGGCCAGAAAACATAAAAAATATATAAAATCTGATTTGAAAAATTTATATACTTTGTTGCATAAATAACACACAGATGCTTAACGAACCTTTTCAAAGACTTTAAAAGTGAATATTGGTTCCAAATATTAGGTATATACAATTAAATTTGTAATAAAAAAACAAACAAACTATACTCAAATATTTGACTTAAAAGCAGATCTTTATTTAGGGTTTTTTCCCCTAAAAGTGCGGTAATCAAACACGGTTATCATGATAATTAGAATTTTAATGGTAATACTAACCATCGGGAATTTTACCGTGGTTTATCGTTATACCGGTAATCGTTACATCCCTAGGTACTAATACCCCTAGGTACTAATATAAGTAATGATGTTCAAAATGATAATGTATATGTTGACAGCACTTATGTTGTTCTAATGCTCTAAAGTACATGTTCCTTTCACCTTACATGTGTTTTTATTTCTTTTTTAAAAATATTTATTTCTTGTATTATAATTTTTTTTGTCACTTACGGGTAAAGAACCAAATATGGTAACTTCATTGACCTTGATTTTCTACATAATAATGAAAATTTTTGAACAACTGAATATGGTGTCCTATTAAGGGTTAATGAACATTGTGGGTCCAGATTATCCTGTGGACATCCAGGGGCTACATGTGCAAAAGAGAAATGTGATGTCTCTGCAGGATCCAAATGTACGGCAATACATCATGAATTGCAGTAACAGACTCCTCCCCAGTCAAAACTCATAAATAAATGCACTTTGCTGCTTAAATTACATTAGGGCCAAGATGGTGCTGTTAGGGACTCTTAATCAAGGCTAGAAGGATAATATCCACAGTACTGACACTAGTTGCCAGCAAATGAAACAGAATTCAGCAAACAAACACAACAGACTGATTTTTCTTCTCTTAAAACAGTCCTTAAAGTGTCTTTTTTTGTACTTTAAGATTCTTCTGGCTTCTCTGACACTAAGAACATTTTGTTTGGAGATGTCTGTTCATTATTGAGCACCTCTTCACATAAAACACAGTGAGATCTCTCCTCTGCATTTTCACTGGCTTTGATGAAGCCAGCGTTTATGCTCGTCCTTGTAGTTTCGCTTTGGCAGCACGCACGTGATGGAGGGAGAGAGAATCACATTAGTTGCGCTGAACTTTACCTTGGAGAGTATGATCACAAATTCAGGTCCAGGTTCATAAGAAGCAGTAGAGAGTCCTACACACAGGAAATGAGCTGGACTGTACAGTAAAATGGAACACTCTCAATTTCAATGAAGAAAAAGAACTTATACATCATACCATTGTCATTTTTTTCACTTTGCTGGTAGGCGAACAAATAAATATGTCTGTGACTCATTTCAGGTCTTGACTGTGACTTTGGGAAAGGCAGGTTTAAAGCACACATATATCTTGATAAAATATCAAAGTTTTGCTGATTCATAAGAAGCATAAGCACTTAAAATTATTAGGACAAGAAGGACAATTTAAACATGTTATTTAACATAATGATTACACTGGTCTACATTATTTTTTTTAGAAACTATCTTCCACAGAGATTAATTGTGCTACATTTTACATTAAAAAGATGCACTGGAAAACAAATGACAAAATTGCTGGTTTGCTGATGTTTTCAGTGTATATGATAAAGTGTCATAACACATATGTATTGGTTGATGTATATTTGTACAATATATTTATAAATCCTCCACTAGGAATAACCTGTAAAGTGAATGTATAGTAATGTGCAAACAGTGCTCTGATAGATCTGGTACCACTGAGACAAACATTCCTTTTGAGTAAAAACCATCTTCTCATTAATTCTCAAACTTGGTTTCACTACTGTTATTCTGGAGGCATTTTATTTGTAGACCAATGTTAGAGAAAAAGAATGTCTAAGTTACTGTTACATAATATGTTTCCTGTGTAGTTTATATCAACAGTTATTAAAGTTGTTTTTAACTGTATTTTTCTTTACTTTTGTGCAGTTACTTTATTTTTCTTAGTCGGAGGACCCTGGCCAAATGAGTGTGTATGTGGATCCAAAAACCATTAGCGCTTCACTAGGAGCAGCTGACCTGAAGGTGTGCTCTCATTGGAGGATTAAAATGGAGCTCCGGGTGCATCGGTTTATGCCCATAGCTATTAGAATTATTGAAATTTTCTTGTCCTTGTGTGATTACCAAATGGCTTTGGGTGAGATTCAGAGACGTTCAGTATTGAGCAAAGACCATAAAGCAGACAGTTATCCTGCTCCAAATGTAACAGAGTTTAGCCCTGGTCAGCCCTTAACCTCTATTTAGTCTCCCCTATCTCTGTGTTTTGCACAGGAATAGTAATTGAATGACATAAGGTGTGAATCTCCTCTTGTCTATTTGACTGCAAGGGTGGTGTGCTGTTCTTGAATGGATAGGCTGCGGGGTCTACACCTGGGAGACCTGGGTTCAGTTTCTCGAAGTAACTTTTTTGCATTTTACTGTTGCTAAAAGAGCCAGTTAGTTTAGTCAGACATTAAAATAAAAAAAAAAAACTTAGGGCATATCAACACACTCATTATCAGCTGAGTGAAAAAAAAATCATGGCTCTACCCACAAATTCATAACTGCTGTGGTTATTTTGTCTGGAATAGGCCTTAAGGGTTAACGCAGGAAAGAACTAAAACCCTAGACCTGTTTTGTGGTAACTTCAATGTGATTAGAATTTTTTTTTTGTTTTTTACTACATCTAACTTTACCAAAGTAATTTGTGACCATTTATAATAATATTGTTTTCATTTTTGAGGGAAAATCAGGTATTTTCACATATTAAATGTACTATTTATGTAGATGCTCATTAAAACTCAGAGAAAATTTAAAGGTTATTATATCAAAATAGAGAATATTGGAGAAAAAGTGACTTCTTCAGCTAAATATATCCTTAACTGAACACATAAATTTCTACAACCACTGACATTTGTCAAACTCCCTGAGCTTCATTAGTGAAGACAGTGTTTCCATGTTAACGGAGCCTCTGAATGTCCAAACAAGTCACATCTGACGCTGCTGAAAAGCTAAGAAACTACAAGTATTTAAATGTATTGATAGGATTCGTGGTTAAGAAGTTATTTAACATTTCAGAACAGTAGATGCTTTTGGTTGCTGGTATCCATTTTGGTCTTTGAGGGTTAATGCCCAGCAGTGGTGTTTGACCACAGTGAGTAAAACCAGTCATATTCCACGGTCTGAGGCTGTTCAGTGATCATGTTGTTTTATTGTAGATGGTGTTCTTTAATGTACTTACTGTAATCTTCTGAATAAGTGTTAAGTTTTTGTCACCAAAACACTACAATTCCACTACAACTTTTTAGGCTCAGTCTTTGTCTCCAAAAGGCCTGTTATTCTTGTTTTATAGGTTAACATTTGTGTCTGAATACAGTTAATATATACATGTGTAAGAGCAGATACATAAAGGATACATCTTATGAATAAATATTCCGCTCAAGAGAATAACAGGTGTGCCGCTACAGAAATGAATAGCAAATGAGAAGTGAATATGCTGGGACTTGAGATGAAACTAAACAGCCACATGGTCCTCAGCAGCTTCTATCTGCCGTACAAATCCACAGCACCTGCTTAAGTCCCATAGGAAAACCAAGGCAAACTTTTCTCACAGTGTTTGAGTGGTTCTATCCAGGAGTATATGAGGAAAACCTGGCAAGACACTTTTAGGAGAAGAGCAAATTAGGCTGAAAGAATTAGATGCAGTACATTGTGTAGTTAATGTTTGTACAAGTTAACTATAAATTATGTAGTAGTCAAATGAGACCTTTTAAAATATTTTTTTCATCAGTTTTACATTCAGTATTTCTTGGACGGGTTGCTCGATAACACTCTGGGGCTAAAATTATCATAACGAGCAATGTAATATTATATAAACCGGAAAGCTTTAGCATCAGAGGTTCTTGAAATCAATACCGTTGGAGTAATGTTGGAGCAATGGAGATCCATATGAAAAATGAGTACTAAAGTTAAGGTACTGCACTACTTTTCCACTGTTGCACCCACCAGTTATTTTCACTCTCAATTAATCTGCTTATTTTTTCTTGATTAATCGATTACTTGTTGAAAATGACCCATGATGTCTTCTTCAAATGTCTTGTTTGGTCCAAAACAGCAGAGATATTCAGTCTAGCCATCATAGAGGAGAAATTAATCCTTATAATGTTTACATGCAGGGAACTTTGACTTTTTGTCCTTTAGACCGATTATCAGTCATAAAATAATTGAAATAAGTAAATTTAGCAGTTAACAATTTAATCACTTAATCTCGAGTCCTGTCATGGGAGCTATGCGATGTAGCCTCCTGCTGTGAATGAAACAAAAAGGTATTTTAGCACCAGAAAAAAGGCCCACCTAAAAAACAAAAAAGGGAAAAACAAGTCAGTATTCATTTAACTGTACACTGCATTTTAAATATTTTCACAGCCTTTCCTTCCATCAGATGGTCCACGTCTTTGAGATGAGGCTGTGAGGCTCAGAAATGGAGCCCAGTGGCCAAGTCACGCTGTAATGTACTGAAAATATTCTAAATATAGTGTACGCTTCAGCTTTTTAGGTGGATCAAATGTGTTTTAGAGGTGCTCTCCACAGTAATATGCTACAGAGCTTAGCTTCAGTGTTTGGTGCTGGTCTTGTCTGATTCTCCCCTTCAGATTTTCAGAGCCTTTTTTATATAATTATGAAACTAATTTCTTTCTTTGTCATTTAAATGTCTGGTTGTTTGACAGCATCTTTTTTATTTCTGCTTTACATGTCCTCTAGGAAGAAAAAAAATTAAGTGGATGTCAGTAATAGGCCATGTCACATTTTGAAGAAATATTTTACTAGAACAGTCTAATGACAGGTTGGAAGATGTATTTACTCAAGTAATAATTTGTAAACTGAAGCACATGTCTTTTCCTCCTCTGTCTTCTTTTCTTCATTTCCCCCTCCCTCTCTGGTTCTGCCCTCCCCTCTCCAAAGTGTGATGCCACTGGATGTCTTTCTATCCTTGGGGGAGCGCTTTACATAAACAGCCGGAGCTGGTAAAGAGCACTCTGTATTGAGCTCTCAGCTCTTTCAATTTCTGTGTTATAATAGCTTTCACAAACATCATCAGAAATCCTCCACTGGCAATAATGGACCCCTATTCAACTGCTGGCTCACACTTATCCCACCAAGTGACATTGGCTGGTCTTTTGGACATCCTAGATAATATTATCTTCCCTGCCCATGCAATCATTATATTTCTGCATCACACACATATGCGATATGAATGATCAGTAAATACACACATGCACACACTCATACACAGAGTGAAGTCTGATTCATGAACACACAGACTTCTGTAGGTACGGTAATTAACAATATGTGCACACACAATTTAACCGCACACAAATATACAAATATTTGTGCGAATAATGACAAAAATAAGAGAGCTGCTGTTGCTATCGGAGCCTGTTTCATTGTGTTATTATCCAAGAATGATTAATTTCTCTCCCTCTACCCAAGAAAGCTACAAATGGGCCAGTTATTGAAAGGGTCTGTATTTTGTCTGTGTATGGAGGAGGGTTGTCTAATGGAGGTAATCTTCCTTAATATCAGATGATTCCTGTGGTGACTTTAAGAATTTAAAGTAAGCTTGTGGACTTTATGATCACTAAAAGTGAGGGATGAAAATGGGAATAACAAAATGATGGGTTCTAATGAAGAGCAGAGTAAAAGGGAGGAGAAAGACAGCAGACTGAGAACCTACTCACTTACTCAACATGTTTCTTTCAGAATGTAAAATGTCTTTATAGGATTGTTTTTGTATTGGTTTTTTATAAATGTATTTATTGGGTTTTTTCTTTTTTAAACACACATAAAACAAAATAATAAAACATAAAACAGGCTGGGAGTGGTCAGAAAATAAATAGATAAAATTACATATATGCATATACACACATGAGTGTACACACACATATATGCACATACACATACTGTTTTTATAGGTATTTAAAGAAGGGAGTATTTCAAATGAAATTATGTTTTGCAATTCATTTCATGTCCAAAATAATTATTTTTAAAAAATAATTAAAAAAAAAACAGTTTTTGCCTTTGGTCTGACCAAAAGAGGAGGTCGTGCTCTGGATTAAAGTGAACCATGGTTCAGTTAATTTAAAGTGTAAAAACATTTTTTGGAGCAGATTTATTTAGGCTGTCCTCAAGCTAATGTCAAAATATAACATAAATGCTGTTGAGATAGTTGTTTGATTGAGATACATAACATTTATTGGACCTATACGGTTAAGCTTTCAAGATTGGATAAAGCAGCTGACAAAACACTGAAACTGAAACTTTTTAGAGTTTATATGTGTATTTTCTTGTTTTGTTTTGCCATTTGGAGACTACTACATTACCCTAAAAGTTATTTTTCACTGTTGATCAATTTATTTTACATTTTCTGTGCTCTGTCTAGTATCTTCTGCTAAACTGATATGAATGAATGAATGAATGTTTATTTCAGTTAAATACAAAATACAAAACACATACATATAAAAAAACAAACAAACAACAAAACAAAACACATACATATTAAAAAACAAACAAACATAAAATTAACACATTTTGTAACTGAAAAAGGAAGAAGCTGAAGCCGGAGGCTTATTTCTGCTTCAGTTGAGATCAAACTGATTTATCAACTGACCAAAGTTTTGTGTTTCATATTGAACCAATGGCTGTTTATTGTAAGAGCATAATATACTTTGACATCTCAGGGAAACCTCTGAGAAAAACGTATGCTCATCTTCCCTCATCTCCGTCGGCCACTGCCTCCTACACAGCTAATCTTCTTGAAGATGGAGGAGTTGAGGAAGGGAGAAAAGACAGCAACAAAAAGAGATCTCACAGGGCATTTCACACTCTGCAAACTTCACAGACAGAATCCTGGTTTTCTTTTTAGAAATATTCTCCAGCAGTGTTTATTTTGTTAAATGGTATGTTTCTTTTTTTTTTTTTTTTTTTTTTTTTTTTTTTTTTTTAGGGGGGCATATTTCCTCTTTGTAAGTAGCTTCTCATGATGACACAGAGAAAGGAAGACTGACAAAGACCAAACAGATGGCTAGGAGATGCAATTTTCGCTGAACAGAGCAAAAATACAATGGAACACAATGTAATTGAGGACATTACATTACCCTGCACATCCCCAGTCTTCTCTCTCAGATTCTACTGATGCCTGAAGGAATGCAGTCCTGATGAAGACTGTGTAATTTGTCTACTCAGGATTATTTTTTATCTGTATATTCTGTTATTTAAATATTTCAGTGAAATAGGATCCAATACAGCATAAAATTGAAATTACAGCATTTTGTTCAGCTTCAGTTTAATTACACAGTGTCAGAGAAAATCAATGATACACATGTTTTAAACCAAATGAAAATGGCTGCGACTGAGTGGATATGTACTCAGAATGCAATCAGTATTACAGCATTGACACTGAATGTAGAGGGGCTGGGATTTATTAATATATATATTGTCCCGTGGGGATAAACTGTTACTTGAGAAGTTGTTTCATGCTTGTTGTAATCACAGGTTAAAACAGTGTCATATGATGCAAGTGAAGAGCTGACGGTGTAGAAATGCAAACTTGAACTCCTTACAACTATGTAAAAAATAAATTAAAGAACATAATTCTTTTATGGCAAACACTATGGTGGCCAAACACATTGCAACGGCGCAATGCGTCTCAGTTAAGAACAGAAAAACAGAGCATTTGATGATTTTGCATTTTTGTGTCTTGCGGTGCGTTTTTTCATTTGCACCATGTTCCTCTTTTTGTACCTCATTTAGACTTGTGGTTGAGTTTGTGAATTTGCATCGTTTCTGTACTTGCAGCTGTTTTCTCTAACGGAGACGCATTGGGCTGTTGCAATGTGTTTGGCCCTTGTCGGCTACTGTAAAACACAGTGACATGAGATGAACATCAGCAAAACCTGCAGAAAGTACGTTTTGTCCATTCTCTCTTATGAAAAACAACAAAAAACAAATGTAGGTGTAAAATGACAAAGGTATGTCAGCTGTACAGGGTGGAATATACAGAGGAGTTACAAATGAAAGGAAAGGCCAACTTAACGCGTCATAGTATGGTCTTATGCTGCTCTGAGGCACTGACTCTAGCCTAGTGAGTCTGTGAATTCTACACCAGAGACATGAACACGATTGCTCCAAAACATATTTACTCATTTGATATTTTAATGATGGTTTTGGAGTTTGAACAGGACAGTCCAATACGGTAGGACTCGTCAATCCACATGTACCTGACTGCTATGTTTTCACATTTTATGGGGCTATCCAAGAACATAAAGGGGACCAGTCAACATGAAGAACGTCTACGTCAGAACAGAAAAAAGTGCTTATGCTTGGGCTTATCTTAAGAAAATGACCCTAAACAAGTGTAACAAATTTTTCTCTTTGAATTTTATTTTTTAACATATTCCAATGTGAAATTGAAATGCATGAAACATGTTAATTGACATACAGCTTGTGATAATACAACATGTCTTGACTAAAACATCATATCTCAGTATACCGAAGGAAAACACCAGGGTAATATGATACTATTAGAACTACATAATTTGGTGAAAAGGTCACTTTGGATGAACTGTGGACAGTGTTGTGATTTGTGATTGTTTGAGTCTCTTTCCTTGGTTAACAATGCACAGAATACTGCATTATGGGTATTTTTAACACACATACAAACTTGAAATAAAAAAAAAGTTGCAATTTTCTTTTTTTCATGTTTTAACAGTATCTCTCCTTAATGTTATGTGAATCCAAAATATCACTTAACACACACACTGAACATGGATGGATGGATGGATGGATGGATATAATATGCATTGTTTCCCAAAAAGCCCATAGTTGCTCAATGTGATCTCTTCAACACAGCAACATCATTTTATTACTGGCATTCACAGTGTTACAGCTTCACAACACCAACGTAAATGTGAATAATATACAGTATAATAATACTATAATAACAATAGGATAAACTGAGGTCTAAACATCAAGGATTTGTACATGTGTAGACAATCTCTAACTGCATGTGCATAATAATGACTGAAAGGCTTAAATATCTAAATCTAAATAATCTGATTAAGACTTCTCGTGGTACAGTAATAACTCCACATGTAATGAAGAGGAATTACATCAACTTGTCATTTTACAATCATATTAACTTACTGATTTTGTGCAAAGGCACTAACAAAGTGTCTGTTTTATTCTAGTTGTTTTAATTTCTAAACTCTGACCTGTATAATAAATGTCCATCTCTGCTCTCCAGCATCAAAATGTTATTGATTTGGACAAATATTGATTTTAAGCAATAGAAACCACAGTATTTTCATTCAGTTATAATCTCTTGCCAGTCTCATCGTCACATGAATACCAATGAGCTCAGGTTGATCTTTTGTAGGAGTATAGAAAAAGTTAGGATGGTATGGAATATGCAATTCAAGCAGCAATTGAAAGCAGCGCCAGTAGGCCTTAATGTACTTTGACTTATGTTTCACTGGAGACATTATGAACATAATATATTCCATGTTTTATCGGGTCAGTTTCATTTCATTTGTACAAGAACATCTAGTCCTTGCATGCAGGCTGGAACATATTCAAGAGTGAACAGTGGCAATTTAGGGCTAGTCATGAGCTGGACTAACTAAACAACAATGAGATTCCATACAGGTAATACTAACTATGATTTGACACAAATCTGAAACATGGACTAACTCTCACATGTTTAATGTTCCTCAAACAAAGAGAGGAAGGACTTTAGATGTTTCACCTCTCTACAGCGTGGAACAGTTAAAAGATTCAAGGAATCTGGATGCATTTCATTATGTAAGGGGTAATGGTGCAAGCTTAAGCTGAACACTGTGATGTCTGAAGCCTCATGACTCTGAATCAACAACCAGCATTCATCTATGGCTGAAACCATCTTAGTCAAGCACAACAGTATGGATTTACATCGCTAGAGTTGGCTCAACTTTTACTGTCCTAAAAGTAGAGATCAGTGGTGTAGTCCAGGGTATATGGCAGTATATGCAGTATACCTACTTATTTTTCAGTCAGCATTGGGTATACCCACTCCTAAATCCCCCTAATTCGCACCATTCAGTTGTATCTTGCAGCCATTTTGCCCATGTTTTCTCCTAGGATGGTGAAGGCATGATTCACCCTATTATGCCTATAATTGGCTAATATTTGGTACCTTCACTGATTAGACTGGTTAACTCTAGGCATGAGGACTAATGAGCCAATCAGAGGCAGAGTAGGGCGGGTCATGCTGAGGAAAATACTAACTTTTGGTTGTTTTTTTTTCAAAAGAATTTTGCTAACTTAGCGCCAGAGCCAGGGCTCTACTTAGCGCTGGCCACCTCTGAAACCTGAGTGGCCACCTCAGGTACCAGTGCCACCCCAGTTGATTGACAGGTCACTGCATGTCTCGTTGAAAGATGTGCGATTATTGGAAATGTGAACAAGAAATGAAAGGCTAACGTTATCTTATGTTTGCCTCATGCTGAATACATTTACATTCATGCAGCTGCTTGTGTGACCAGTAAAACCTACAAACTGCTCCTGATCAAGTCATGATAATTTTATAGCTAATAGTGAGCAAATACTACTGACTGACTACTACTGATTTTTGGGTAAACTAAATAGAGTAGTCTTATATGTCACTGTTTCTAAAACGGCGTTTTTCTAGACTACTTAAAAATAAAAAAAAAAAAAAAAAAAAGAGTGAAAATATAGAGTATACTCACTACTCCAGGGACCTCTACACCACTGGTAGAGATGTCCTGAAGCTTCATTGATGAACCAGTATTCTTGTCCTTTTGAGAAGAAGTGGGAATTTACAGGAGGAATTACAGGACTGGACATATAGCTTTTGTTATTTTAAGTCATAATTAGCTCTGAATTGCCACTGTTCAGTTTTTCTGTATTCGTAGTACTAAATGCCAAGAATGGATCAAGGTCAAGTTTATTTATATAGCACATTTACAGCAACACAAAGGGCCCGAAGTGCTGTGCAAAGATACAGGTTAAATTAAAAGATATAGCAAAACTAAGAAAAATATCTGGATATAGAAGATAAGATATACTAAAACTGATAAAACAGATACACAACAATAAGATATAGTATCTAAAAGCACAAACAGAAGATAAAACAAAAGCCACACACTTGTATTATAAGCCAGTGCAAATAAGTGGATCTATAAAAAATATGTGCACATGTGACATGATGAGGCAGAGCGTTCCAGAGCCTTAGACCTGCTACAGAAAAGGCTTTATCTTCAGACGGATGTATGTTAACAAATCAAAGAAATGAGGGTGACCAGATGAAACATGAAATATATTGTTTTCATTCTGTTTACAAAGAAATACTAGTAAAAATACTTTTTAATATTAGGGATGTCCGATATTGGCTTTTTTGCCAAAAACCGACATGCCGATATTGTCCAACGCTTAATTTCCGATTCCGATATCTACCGATATCGCTGCCGATATATGTAGGATATTAAACTAATTTTAGGTAACATCACATGTTGATTTTCAAGATAAAATTGATTTCCTATCTACATTTTTGACACTTTCTCATTTACCAACAGTAACACTGTATTCCAAATCACAAAATAAAATAATAATAACAATAATAATAACAAACAGCTCTAAGATATCCCATCATTCCACAAAATATTAGAGGAATCTACACCAAACTTTAGACCAAACATCTTCTAAAGCACCAGGTTCCTTCTAAACTTATCACATTTACATACATCAGGTATAAGTCTTCCACATAGTAGTTTAGTTTTTTGATATAAACACTTCAATATTCCTCATTTTCAAGAAAAAAAGAAACAAATGCACTAAATACTGTAGATTTATGGCCTTTCCTTGGCTGCACCAGGTCCTCCTGTTGGACCAGCTGCTGTGTTTGATCTGGAAATAATTATATGGATATCTAGTTATTTATCTATGTATGAATGTATGTATTTATTTATTTATTTCCTACTAAAGCCAAATCAAACAGTGTCTTACCTGTGTCCCTGCTGACATTCTACAGCTGAATCTGTTCTGTGTCCTCAGTCTGAATCTGAACTCACTCTAACAGATGAACACTGTCCTTTGTCTTGTTCCGTGTCTGTGTGTCTGTCTTCTCCTTGAATGTCCACTATAAATGTCTCTTTTCTCTTCCTCCTGTCTGTCATTTTCTCCGTGTTGCTCCGTGCCCTGCCCCCCCCACCCCCGTGTCGGACCTGAGCCGATCCGTGTTTCCCGTGTTCCGTGTCCGTCTCCCTCACCTTCTGTTTCTCCGTTCCTGTCTGTAAATGGTTCTTCTGTAGCTCCATCATATATTGAATTGTCACACTCTGTCTCAGTAATCATCTTTAAGGCTTTTGAAACTGCGCGCGGTTCCTGCACAGTCTGCATTTCCTCATTCAGTGACTGCCGCTGGATGCGTTGCCATGGGATATGGAGACTCCAGTGCGAAAACATTAAACCCGGTCCATCATTTTTCTGAAAAAGCTGCTTAATTGTTTGTTTCTGGACTAAGGAAAGTAATTCACACGATCCGCAACAGCTTCAACTACAGTATAACAGTGAAAACACGGACTGACGGAAAATCTCGTCATTGGTGGAGAAAGAGTTAAATTGTGGAAAAAATGCCATATTTATTTATTTTCTCTCCCTCCCTCCATGAGTCTATTACAGTGTGGCAACTCTACTGTACAATTTTGAAAACTGCACATTTCTTTCAGCTACAAACAATGCTTCATTTACGCGTCGGTAAATGCCGGTGAAATCAAGGCATTATTTTATCGGTTTTAATGATAGGCAAAAAAAACGATACCGATATTCACCGATATTACATTTTTATGCCAATATCGGGCCGATAATATCGGTGGGCCGATATTATCGGACATCCCTATTTGATATCTCCGCTTTTTATTTCAGTTTTCCACACTGTCCCAACATTTTTTTTATATGAGGTGGAGATGTGCTTAAACATTTGCATAAACAGACAAAGTCCTCTCATTGGAGAAAACAGAGGCAGATGTAATCTATAGACTCCAACTTTGTCACAGTCACTTAAACCTACTTTGAAAACATACAGTGGAAAAATGACGCTCACAGCTTTTCTCTAGAGAATTGCCACAGGGTGTGAGTGAGCCTCAAAGTGAACTTGTTGATGCTGGCTGCCTTCAACTGTTGTAAAGTGCTTCTTTTGCTGTGGCAGGCTGTCTTTCAATGTGACAGAGAAATTTATTTGCAAAAATTAAAGAAAGTCGTGGTTTGCTGAGCCCAATATGAGATCAATGTGAGAAAATAGTCTCAGACTGATTCTAAATGATGTGATGGGAGGGGGATTATGTTCTAATCCATAGCAGTCTGCAGCTGGAGTTAGTTAAAAAAAAAAATGCAAATTTTACTGTAACTCAGATTATCACAGCCAATTCATGTGGGATGGTCTATTTGCTATGTATAAATATACTTCAACTATTTTTGTATTTCATCAGCAGCTGATGAAATACAGGCTACTAAACATCACAACTTTTAGATGAGATGAATATACTAAATAAAAAAAAAACGAAACATATTTTGACAGAATAAATCTGAATCATTCAACTATTTCCTCTCAGTTCAACAGTGTCTCCAGCTTGTCTGTGCAAACCATGATAAATTTACACATTATGAAAAATACATCAGACTGAGACTAAGCAAATTGCATTTATATTAAATGATGAGCTCAAATGGGATGCATACAAATATTTTCATGTTCAGCAGTGACCTAGTGAGCAAGTTTAACCAAATGATTCTTATTGGTAGTTTTTCTAGGTTCAACTGGACTAGTTTTGCTCTTTTGAAAACATTTTATCTTTCATCCAAGAGACTCCTTCAGTTCTAATTGCTGGTGGGGGACAACGGATGTATAAACCTGTAGGGGGTGTGACCACTCCCTCTATTGGAACAATATCTTTGGGGCATGTTCCCTGCAAAAATCAAAATGTTACAAAAGTGTATTTTTCTGATTTCTAGTTATAATATCTCATCCCACTTAAAATAAGACATAATCACCTAAAGAGTAACTTTTCAGTGAGATATAGGAACTTATTTTTAGACAATAGATCTTGAAAATCTTATTTCAAAAAATGTTACCAAGATAATTTTCACTTGTTCCGTTGGCAGATTTTTTTTTTTTTTTTTTTTTTTTTTTACTTAATCCAAGATTTTTTTTTTTGCTTAACTCAAGCAAAAAAAAATCTGACAATGGAACAAGTGAAAATTATCTTGGTAAGATTTCTTGAAATAAGATTTTCAAGATCTATTGTCTAAAAATAAGTTCCTATATTCACTGAAAAGTTACTCTTTAGGTGATTATGTCTTATTTTAGGTGTGATAAGATATTTTGACTAGAAATTAGAAAAATACACTTGGTAAGATTTTGTTTTTTGCAGCGTTAAACATATTCAGCCAGCTGACATTATGTCTAATCTCTTCTTGAATGTATACTCTATATCTACTGAACCTCTGTGAAAAAGCTTTGGTTTATTTAGGGTTGTGACTCAAAAAAAATCCAGGTTCTGTAAGAAATTCATCACACTAAATCAGACTCCAATGATAGGACCTTTTGAGTTGTGCGAATGTGTCAGAAAAAAATCACAATCTAAAGATATATGCTAGGGAAGCATTATGAAGATTATACTTAAATTGCAGTGCTCATCAACTTGTCTCAGAATGGACACTTGTTCTTCTTGTTGGATATGACACTTGTTTGGACTAAAGTGCTCTTTGTACCTAGTTTTTATTTCAGAAATATCTTCATGAATTCACTCACTATGCTCATCATTTACATGACACAAAATGGGTTGGGAAAAAAAAAAAAAAAATCACGGTGCAAGCAGATTAATTAAACTAATTTTGAGCAGCATTCTGCAACCCATCGGTTCATATGCTCATCCAGCTGATCATAATTTAGGGCTCTGATATTGCCCAGAAAATTATGCATCACTTGTACAAATGATGAGTGAATTTATTAGAATTATTTAATGTCTAATTCTGGAGAGCAGAAGTGTAAGGTGAATACCAAATCACTGATGATTTCTCCAATCTGGGCTCCATTGAAATCCCAGCTTTCAGTTTTTTAGCTTTTTATCACTTTGAACTGCATCAATTTTTTGTTCAGATGTTGAAAACTAATTATTTCTGTAAGTACAACACAAGTTTGACATTTATGACTTTGACTTAAGATTCTGAAAGGCTTGAGTAATTCTAATTTCCCCGCCTCCGAAGAGAAGGCAAGGTGCATTTTTTTGGTTCAGTTTGTTTTTGTTTTTTTTTTCATTTGTTTGTTTGTTTGTTAACACTCTAGCAGCAAAACTATTGGTTGAATTCATACCAAATTGCCAGTCACCTAGAATAAATGTCATTACATTTTGGGAACAGTAGGTCAAAGTTTACATTTTTTATGAAATTTTAAATCTCTTTTTTTCCCCCATTTACTTATAATGGGTGAAATTTTACATGTCTGTAGCAGCAAAACTATTGGTTGAATTCATACCAAATTGAGTTTATAGATTGGCAGTGAACCAGAATAGATGTGATTACATTTTGGGAAAAGTAGGTCAAAGTCAAAATTTTTTATGAATTTTTGAAATCTTTTTTCTTCTCCCATTTACTTATAATGGGCGAAATTTGAAATGTCTACAAAACATTAATTTTGTTTCAATTTGCTTCAAACTTGGCACATATATAGAGGCAGTTGATATGCTGACATCACCACATGCATAGACATGATGACATCAACTGGATCGATGCCAAAATAAGTTATAATGTGTGAGAGGGGCGGGGTTTTTGTGCCTGGCACCACTTGTTTCAGATTTAGAATCGTCGTACCTAAGTTACGTCCATCCATCCATTTTCTGAACTGGTTAGTGCTCGTGAGAGTCGCCTGGTGCCAGAGTCTATCCTGGTTACCTATGGTGAAGGTGAGGTTCACCCTGAATGTGTCGGCAGTTCATCACAGGACTGACATACACAGACCAACAACCATTCATTCCCTCATTCACACCTATGATGATTTAGATGAAAGAATCAAACTACTGAAGTACATGTCTTTGGATGGTGGGAGGAAGCTGGAGTACTCTGAGAGAACCCACACAGAAAAGCCCAAGCTGGCACTGGCATCAAACCCAGGACCTTCTTGCTGTGAGGTGATAGTACAACCTGATTTATGTAAAAAACAAATATTTTTTTTCCCAGAAGCAAAATCATTGTCGACCAGTGTAATTAGTTCTTGAGGGAGAAGGTTACAGACCAGGTAATAAATATGATGCAAGGAGAGGAATAACATATGACTACTGAGAAATCAATGGCCATGTCCTTGTTGTTCTGTAAGGTATTTTATTGAGTCAGCTCCTATACTGTGGCTGAATCCAATCCTATACTGAATATGTTTAGGGGTTTTACTATTAGAGGTAAGATTGGAAACGGTGGATCTAAAATGTGCTTTATTCCACCAGTGCCGACTTCACATTAGTCTTTATTTGTCCCTTCCCCTACAGTACAGTAAACTGCTGAATTAATTCAGACCAGTAACAACCACTGGCAGGTTCACTGGATGTTTGTTTTGCCTTTTTGGAGACTGCTAGAGAATTGCTATACTTTTGAAGTGCCTAATTGTGCAGGCACAAACAGGCAGAAAGAGCATGTTCACCCCCCTTATTGATGTATCCTGCCTTGGCAAATGCCAAAAGGATCAACCAGATGCTGAAACATCTGTGAGTTTAATTCATTCACTGAAAACTCCATATGGGAATTCTCTCTTGGTGGTATGGGTGAGAAATAATTAATCCTTTTATTATTCATCGTTTTCACAGTGCTCCCCCTCATATGGTGGCAGTTGCAAAGGCAAACACAGTAGTTTTCTGTCACATATGGTGGTACGCTGTTCGTTCAAACATGTTAATACTGACGAGACTGCAGAAATTGAACTCCTCTCTGCTGTTTCACCTTGACTTGCTCATTAACCTTCATCTTATACAGAATTAATCTTTCAGTTATTCAGTGAGGTAAAACTGGCCTGTGACATACTGGGAGTTCATCCTGCATTTTGACTGAAATTAATGTCCATTTACCATCAGACCGTGGGAATGACAAGCCTTTTTATGCCAAAGTAGCAGCAGTTTAAAGACAATATAGTCAGAGAAAATAAGTATAATGTAGCTGAATAATTATACCTGTCTGCAGTGTATAATGTATTAATACTCAGAGCTGTGTGTGTGTCATCTGGCCAAAATCTACTGAACTCTTCCATGAAACTCTCACAGTTGAAGCATCATATTTACCTGTATCACAAACACCATCTGATTCCCACTTTAATTCATAACTAGAACTGCCAAAGTACAATTTGTTAAAGATAACATAAACAGAACTTACTCATTTAAAGGTTAGTCTGATATTTGTGGATATACTGTACTCTAACTCTGTTTTTGTGTGAGTCTTTCTGTCAAAATGTTAAAAAAATGGAGGAAAGAGACACATCCATAAGCTATGGTAAGAGATGAAGATCTGTAGAAGACTGCTTGCATCCACCTACACCGCCCTCATGCATATTGCTGGATTTAGATGATAAGGAAGGAGGAATGAATAAATCAACAGCAACATTTTGTGGAAATGTAGCTGCTCAGCAATCCACATACTCTCCTCTGACCTGTGATAGCTATGATATGTCATAGCTTCAACCCACAAGCTCAAAGACCCTGTTTAGACCTGGCTTCAACACATTTTCTTTTGCATTCTGAACACAAATGGACAACTGACTCATCATTGGATCTCAATTTCATATGCGTATGCAAACAAGCTCATATGATACATGCAATAATAAAATGCAATAGTCTGAAACATAGTGCAAACTTTAATTTTCTGCAGGAATTTTGGATATAGCTCAGGTTAAGTTTGATAGGCTGGCTTTATAACATTCCACTGCAAATGTATCACACAAAGTGTTATAAGAGTGAATGATGAATGAAACAGTGTTATATTAGTGAATATTACTTGGCAAAAAAAATATTGTTTAGATGGAATATTTTCTTGATTTTTATTCAGTGCAAAAGATGACGTAAAGTAATCAATACACTTTCAAAATGTTCATATGTCAGCTCTATTACCATGATATATGATTTAGAGATGATTGGATCTTCAAGCTCATAAACATGTACATACATTTTACATACATTTTGTAGATCCATCCATCCATCCATCCATATATTTTCTGAGCTGCTTAGTCTTCATGAGGGTGTGTGGGGGGGGTCTATCCCGGCTACTAGCTGGTGAAGGTGGAGTATACTCCATGGACATGTCACCTATTTAATGCCGGTGTAGTATGGAATATGGACCCCCTGGAATATGGACCCGGGGTCCTGATTCCGCAGCGGAATATGGACCCAGGGGTCCTGATTCCGCAGCGGAATATGGACCCCCCCTATGGAAAATGGACCCCCCTCCAAATTTAGGGAATGAATTGTTTTTTTTTAAGTTTTGAATTATAAACACATAAAATAGAAACAAAACAACATTTTGCAAACAAAATTTCTTTATTGTGTTCTGTTATTGTGTTCTGTTATTGTGTGATCTGTCTGAGGGAAGAGAGAGTACAAGAACATGTATCAAACGACCGTTGCCGCCACAGTGACGTCACAATGGGAGGCCAGGCTGTACGGGGAGGTACGCTCATGCTGCAAGGCTTCACTACAGGGCCCAGCTTTTTTTTTTGTTTGTGGTGGTGGTGGGGCACCCCCCACCCCCACCTCTGATAATTTTCTTAGAAATAAGCATTTAGGCCCCTAATATGTAGAAATTATTAAATGCAGTACTGTATGAAATAATGGTTATTTTTAACTGTACTGGTCATGTGAGAAATAAAATCTTACATAGGGAAGGGGTGAAAGATAGCTTATTGTCAAACTTGTTGTTTCCATGGTTTTTTCCTGAGCAACATGGCCCAGACTGGAGAGTATGCCACAGAAGTAGAAATACTTGCTGTGGCCAGCTTACTCGCCACACCCATCTGGACCTACTCACCATTTGGGGAGGAACACAGGTGGCAGTGCTATGCGCCACTTTCTGGCCTTCCTTCACCTTGTGAGGCTTCACCAAAAGCCATGTTTGTGAAGAACATGTTTGAACATTTTGAGCCTGTCATAACAGTGTAATTTGCCATTCAGTGTGATATCTGTGATATTGTTACATTTTTAACTTTGTATAATACTTGTTATATACCTCAATAAATATGTTTTTTTTTAAATGTTGTTTTGTTTCCATTATATATATATATATATATATATATATATATATTCCAAAAATAATAAAAAGAATTAACCATTCCCTAAATTTGGAGGGGGGTCCATTTTCCATAGGGGGGGTCCATATTCCGCAGCGGAATATGGACCCCCGGGTCCATATTCTATGGGGGTCCATTTACAATCTCACACCGGCTTTTGTGCAAATGTGTTTTATTTTATCATTCTTTTTCTTTTTTTTTTTTTTTTTTTCGCCATTTGAGAGTTGAGTGGTGCTCTTGAAAAAACATTATCTTTGCTTCTTATTCTCCTTTTGCTGTGAATTCAACCAAAGACTATAACAGAATAAAATGTTATCCACATGTAGGGGTGAAGTCCAGCCCCTTGTTTTTGTGCCCCATGGAACTTCATTTCAGAAAAAGAGCAAAAATTGTTGTTACTGGCAGGACACAAGAAAATGTTTTGTCCTGTTTGACTTATGTCATCATTTACACACAAATGTTTGTCAAGAAAGTCACTGATTGTTGTAAAACTTAAAGTATTAGGCCGTGAAAATACGTAAACCGTGGCTGAGGCTCAGTTTGTAAAGCAGGTCATCCACAAACCAGGAGGTTGGTGGTTTGAGCCCTGACCCCTACCCACATGTCAAAGTGTCCTTGAGCAGAACACTGAACCCAGCTGTGAGTGTTAATATGCGTGAATGGCTGAGCGTAATACGGTGTAAAATGCTTTAAATAACATACAGGATAAAGGTGCTATATATATGCGTGTGTGTGTGTATAAGTCCATTTAAATAGAAAGGCTATTTAAACAGCAAACTGATGTCATCATAATTTTTTCGATTTCCACAAACTGTTCTGAGTCACTGAAGTTATCTTTGCAGCTTCAGCATGACTAGCCTGTACTGATTTTTGCCTCCTTTAATCATTTTTTCATCTCTCTGCCACAGAAATGTTCATTTTGGTGTTGATATATATCACATGCAACAAGAGACACAGCCCAATTCTACAGTCTGAGCTGTTTCACACAAAACTGTTTATTTTTATTTCAAATATCAACATTTAAAACCAAATACATCGAGGAAAAACAATATATAAAAAAAGAAAAAGCATTCAAAAAGCAGGATGAAGCTGGAGTATAAAACTGCATGTTACTACACAATCTTTACCACAACCTGTAACTTTCTTGACTTGTAAAAAAAAAAAAAAAATTCACATTAGGGCTGCTCGATTATAGAAAAAAAAAAAAAAAATCACGATTATTTTAGCAATAATTGAAATCACGATTATTAAGAACGATTATTTGTTAACCTTAAAGTTGTTTATTTTTTTTCTTGCAAAACAATGTAAAATATACTCTTTAAATATAAATAAAGCTTTTAACCACTAAAACAAAGTATTTTCATTTTTTGTACAAAACAAAAAAATCTTTGAAATCAAATAAGTGTACTGTAAATTCAAGTATGTTTCCTTTTGTAAACAAATAGTGCACTGGAATTAAACTGCTATAGACTTGCCATAGAACTGTAGCAATAAAAAAAAAAAACTCACGTAAAGTGTAAATTATAAATTCAAGTATGTTCAATGTAGTATGAAACATAGTAAATTCAGTGGCGTGCTGTGAGGTTTCAGTTCAGGCCTTCTGTGTACATCAGCCATCTACAGGGTGTCCCATAAGTCTCCATACATAGGAGACATAATACATATGGTTCTAACATGTATTTCTTTATATTTCTTCTTTATAGTTCTTCAGCAGTGGAGGACACGCATTGAAATGTGTTCCCGACAAAATGGCAGTCATATAGAGCATATTATAGAAATAAAAATGGTTTATGTCAAGAAACGTTTCTTTTTCCTATGTATGCAGACTTATGGGACACCCTGTAGAATACGCACGTTAGGGTTATACGGGTTAGGTTAATACGGGAGTTGCAGCGTAAAGAGATTCGGAGACTGAAGATTGCATTGCGGACGAAGTTGTTTTTATGCGTTTTAGTTTTTCATAAGATAAAGATTATGATAACGGTGGCGGTGGTTAAACTTCAGATGGTTACAAAGGTTTGTTGTGTTAGCGGTCGGTGCGGACACAACTACCAAACACTTTTAGCACGTGATGTGTTTTTGCTCTTCGTCCTCTTCATCAAACCCAAAGTGATTCCATACAATTGAATTTGACTTGCCTTTTTTGTTTACCAAGCACTTCTGCTGTGATTCTCCTGCCGTTTTTCCAGACCGCTAGGTACAACTTTCCTCTTGGGGTGGACCTGCCGGCTAGCAGGCAGCAGTAGCTTAGAGGGGAGTGGGGCAGAGCAGCTCATGGGAGCTTGCGTGCGCGTGAATTAAAACAACTCAAAATTACTAATCGTTTTTTCTCGATTACATAATTTTTGTAATTGTCGATTGTTGTAATCGAAATCGTAATTGAATTTCGATTAATTGCACAGCCCTATTTCACATAGACAAACATATATGTAAACTAGAAGCACTCGGAGAGCGCAGACCTCCGCCAAGGCTGATCAGTGCCCCCCCCCCGTGGGCCCTCCCACCCCCGATCACCACCAAAATTTAATCATTTCTTCCTTATCCCATTTCCAACAAACCCTGAAAATTTTCATCCAAATCTGTCCATAACTTTTTGAGTTATGTTGCACACTAACGATCAGTGGCCCCCCCCGTGGGCCCCCCCACCCCCGATCACCACCAAAATTTAATTATTTCTTCCTTATCCCATTTCCAACAAACCCTGAAAATTTCATCCAAATCTGTCCATAACTTTTTGAGTTATGTTGCACACTAACGGACAGACAAACAAACAGACAAACCAACAAACAAACAAACAGACCCTGGCAAAAACATAACCTCCTTGGCGGAGGTAAAGATGACACAATCCACACAAAATTAAAAAAAAAAATTATCATTTTCCATTAACATTCATTCCAATATTGAGCCCCATGGTGTACAGCAGAAGGGGTGGGACTTCCAAATTAGAAATGACTCTTTTTCATGAGGTGTGAATAATTAAACATTTATTAGGCGTATACTCCAGCGGTGACATAACGTTAACAGACTGACACAGAACTGAATAGCAGACATATTATATACTGACTTTTGCTTACATATAGGACATGAGCTGAGCAGTCAGTCCTCTAATGTGTCCGTTGCAAACTGTGTGTTGACACCACTGAAAGAATAGAGCCGTACGCATCCCCTTCCGCCACTAATGTAATCTGACTGATCAGATCTCAGTGTGTCCCCAATGTGTCTCGGATGTGTTAGTGCACTTTTGAGCAAATCACCAAAAATGCATATTAGGTCTGAACTGTGAGAATTTCCCAGCTCTCCCTCTGACATGTCAGTGCTGCTGCCTGCTCTTTAAGCCCCCTCCGCCAACCCCGGTCCCCACCATCTGTAGGATTCAGGGGAAAATATTTTTCAACATTCCCCAATATCTGTATGCAAACATGTCTGAAATGATGAGCTCGGAGCTTAGACACTTAGACTAACTAAATATATTCTGCTGGTGTAATAAAACATTCCCAATGTGAGTTGTCTGACTGAACTAATGCTAATTTAATCAATTGCAGAGTCAAACATTCTGTGTGTCTTTTAGTTTTGTAAAGGCTGGATCTTTTTGTGAAGTTTTTCAAGTTGCTTTGTGATGAGGTTATGACCTTAATTAAGAAAAATAGTGTTTACACTGTGTAATGTTGCCAACTTATAGGATCTGTATATGAACTTTTAACAAATATGCAACCTTATGTGATCCAGTTGTCTGGAAATAGTCCTGTATGTGCCTCCTTTGGTCCTATTGACAAGCCCTGCTGTCAAAGGACATGTGGTTTATTCAAGTAGACAATAGATTTAGGTAATAGGGTGGGCAGGGTTGATGAGCATGGATTACCGAGTGTTTACAGGACACAAAGTTTACAGTGGCACCTGAAGCCAATATGTTGGCAAGTACACAAAAACTCTGTGAGATAACCAGGGTTGTTGTCCAACAATCACATGAGCTGTTGTTTGGAAATAGTTGAAATTAACCTTCATTAACACTCAGTTGGCCCACTGCACAATAGGAGAAAAATGTCTGAAAACAGAATGTTTTTTTCCTGGTTGAGCACACTACAGCAGTATATACTGTAAAAGCAACAACTACAAGAATACCTTTTGTTCTAAGTGGCAAAAAGTTGCTTTGAAAGTGTTTTTTTCTTTGCATGGAGCACATCCAAGGTAATTTCTTTTAAGACTACTCATTCTTCCATGTCAGCTACAGTGCAGCAGGGACACGGGGGAGACAGGAAAAAACAGTGCAGCTGTGAAAATAGCTTGCAAAGGGAAATGGTTAATAAAACAAAGCAGTTCAGGAAGAATGAGGATCAAATCACCTCCAGTCACATGAGCACTACATCATGTGCTCTTTCATAGGTGTGAGTACTGGACCCAAAAAGTGTTTCCTGCTTGTTCTGTCTCCTGTTGTCTATAAACACTGGACTTGTTATTTAAAAGTGCAGTTGTCTACTGTGCAAACCAAAAGGGAGCATTATTTGGACGTCCAGCTTGATAAAGTGAGTGAGTCACCCATGCTGACAAATATTTTCATTACAGCCCAAAAGAAAATATTCATATTTGCTGGCCCACAAAGTTTTTACCCTTTCATGTGTTGAATTTAACAATTCACTAAGTTGATTAAAATGAAAAATCTTGCTATGGAGGCTTCAGGGAAAAGATGAAGCAGACCTCTTTAAACCAGAGTTTTTCAGGTGAAGATTGGGAGCAGACACAAAAAGGTTTTCTAATTAATTTGCATTCTAATCTCCGTGGCCACACTGGAGGCCTGTGGGCCGACTGGGTGGATGTTGTTTATTTCCTGACTTTTGATAGACCAGGTGGAATAAGAGAGCAACAACACTTCATTTTGTGGAGCTCAAATATCCTCTATAACAAGTTCTATTACCAAGCCCAAGTGACTGCAACAACTCCTGCCAGGTCATGTTAATAATTATTAGGATTAGGATTAGGATTGTCATGAGAAAATAAAGGCACACTGCAGTGCAAAGCCTCCTTTAGGGTCATATAGGGTTAAATGTTCTGTCAAGGTTAAGAACAGACATCTATGAATTTTAAAAAGCTGAAATTAATTCTGTAGCTAACAGGTCACAAGGGAAACCAGGACTGGATAAATGTGATCTGTGGTAAAACCCTGGTGGCTGAATCCGATATGAGTACAAGAACAGGGACTGTCCGCTTTAATGAGCAAAGCACGACTCTAACTGACTGCCATTTGACTCCCATTTGAGCTATCGACGCTAAAAATACACATTGTCACTGTAACACAACACACTAATGATTTGCAATTTGACTCAACCAAATGGCAGACATTATTTTAGATGTGATAAGTATACAGCAATAGAGCAGGGTCGTACCGTAAAACACAGTGTTTGAATGCTCGTGTGGTTTCCTTCCACCTCCTTTTAGTCTTTGAAGCGTAGATTTGGTTTCTCTCTAGTCTGAAGTCAGAGAATTGTCCTTGTAATTGAGCATATTCAACAGAAACCCTCTCTGACTTAGCTCACAATATCCCTAATGTAAATGTTTTCCCTAGAGAACAATCTGACTTAATATGTTTTACTTGATCACAAAAGACCTGTTTGTGCTGATTCAGGCTAATATTGGATCTTATTTTGTTCTATCAAATAAGCAGCATCTCGGCTCTCAGATTCCCCTCGCTCTCCCTCTCTCGTTTCTTTTCAGGTCTCGGTACCTTTCTTTCTGCCTCACTTCTTTGGCTCACTTCTTATCAGACGTGTTCAGCTGTCGTCTACCGAGACTCTCAGTGTACAGGGCTAGTTGGGAACGGCCTTTAATTTTCCCCTCTCTCCAATATTATAAAAATCTTCTTGGCTTAAGTGTGTTTATGTGCAGGTTTGGCAGATGGGTTGAAGCCCTGCCAGTAACTGCAATTACAGGAAACCAAAGTATGTTCTGACGTTGGCATATGGGATATTGATTTGTTGTTATATTTTTAACTCTGATAAACAATATGTGGTGAGGCTGTGTAATAAGCTCTGATGGGTGATAATATACAGTATTTAAAAATGAAAAAAATAAATAAATAAAATTCTGTCAGATAAGGGTTTTCTTTAAGGTCCTGTCTGTTTCATTATCCAGGGGTTATACATTTTGTCTGTTTCATTATTCAGGGGTTGTACATTCTTATTTCTCAACCGGACTTGACTACTATCCACCATAATCCACTATATGTTGCTGTTAACCAGGTACTTCTCTGACTTTTCTGTTATTAAATACCATACTAAAAGCCATTTTTATTCTTTGCCTTGTAGTGCACCATGAAAATTGCCTCCTTTTTAATTTCCATTTGTCTTTTAAACTAAGCTCAGAGTTTTCACTGCATCCTTTTTACGGTTTGTTGTGTTTTCATTATGTCGTTTTCATGGTTTTCATTGTTTTTGATGCACAGTGCATTGGTCTGCTATTGATTTTCGAGGTAATATATACACACATATATGTGGATTCGATTGGTAAAAGAACATGAATTGAATTCAGTTTATCTATTTCGTGCCAAATCACAACAGTCACCTTAACCCTTGTGGATCCCTCTACATTACTACCCCCTGGAGACCCTCGAGCCAAAAATCTGCCTGCACAAATAAGAGCTTTTAAATCATCATATACCAATATTTTTACTACTTTTTCTCTCTTAAAGCACTTCAGTTCTCCTCAAAACTACCAAAAATTCAATAATTTTCAGAATTTTACCCCTTTAAATATCAGTTTAAATACATGGTGACTTGTTATTTGTGAAAAAACAACAAAAAAAGCTTTTTTTTTTTTCTTTTTTTTTTTATATAAAAGTATTAGTGGTGTGTGGAAGGTGGCACATTGCTGATAATTATAGTTTTGGTGATGTCAAAATGTAACAACATTGATTTCATTGCATTAGTATTTAAAAAAAAATGGTATCAATGTAAGTCAATAAGACTGTTATTGCCAGGAATATCTGATGTTTTGTGTTGTTTTTTGTCCTGTATAAAACAAGTGGTTTCACATAGTCAGACTGGAATTTAAGGGTTAAAATCCTAAGAATGATACTTTACCGATCATTTCAGGCTCTTTAATTAGTTTAAATAGTTTTGTGAAAAGGTTAAGTGGTTTAAGAGATTTATGCAAAAAAAAAAAAAAAAAAAGGCAGAAAATAAAAATGTTGTGTTGATTGCTGATATAGTGTATGTACATGTACATTTTTGGCTTGATGGTCTCCAGAGGGTGCAAAAAGTGTCTGTAATGTATAATAGACCTGTTAGAGTAACTGATATTAGATTCCATAAATATGTGGGGGAAAAAAAAGAAACAATCTTGCAGAAAGTCACGCCATAAACTATAGTATAGCTATAATGATCTCCAAATCAAAAATGATAAATACAAAAATGTACAAAAATGGCCTGAGGGGTACTTAAGGGTTAATAGGGTAAAGTTACACCCCAAAATGAACAATCTTTTACAACAATCTTTCAATCCTGGGAAATTTCTCATTATGTTTTACATTAAACTCACTGTTCCTTTTGGTGATTATTATTTTTTGAAAAAAACTTGGTATACACTCACTGGCCACTATATTAGGTACACCTGTTCAACTACTCATTCATCCCAATTACATGGAGGAAATTCACTGCATTCAGTCATAGAGACACAGCCAAGTCGGCCGTATGGAGGTGATTTAAATGACTTTGAACATGGTTTGGTTTTTGGTGCCAGATGGACTGAAACGAGTATTTCAGAAAGTGCTGATCTACTGAGATTTTCACAAACAACATTCTCTAGAGTTCACAGACAATGGTCCAAAAAAGAGAAAATACCCAGTGAGTAGCAGTCCTCTGGGTAAAAATGACTCGTTGATGGCAGTGGTAGGAGGAGAAGAGCCTGAATGGTTGGAGGTGATAGAAAGGCGACAGTCACTCAAATAACCACCGGTTACAACTGAAGTCTGTAGAAGAACATAACTGAACACCCAGCATGTCGAAAACTTGAAGCTGATTGGCTACAGCAGCAGCAGAACACTCATCCACCACTCTGGTGTAACCACTTGGTTGGTGGGCGTATTCTCTCAAAGAGCCTTTTTTCTGGACATTATTAACTAGTGACAGTGCTTCAAGTTTTTGTGAGATTAGATGTTCTCACAACAAGCAGTAAACACAAAAATCACTCAGCAGGAAGATAAACATTTGTTGTTTACACTCAGAGTAACTTACTCACTGCAGAACTGAAAACATAAATTTGCAGATTTTTTTGTCATCAGTTGCCAACCACAAAACAATTAAATGTGCTGATGACTGATGACAGACACTTCAAACTGAAATGTTAGTCTAATTGTTTGGCTGCAGCTGCTTCAAGGTGTGTAACTGCAGGTTTGTGTTGTGTTGTTCAAAAGGCTGGTTTTAATCATCTTTCTGGGTGCAGCTGTTCGATCTTACTTAGCTCCTTGTCTGTTGTGGTGGAGAGCAGCACTTTGAGCTATGAAATGGTGATGAAGTTTTGACTGGAATCAATTGCTATGATGGAATGAAAGCTAGGAAAAGAAGCTTAGGTTTAAGCAACAGGATTTATCTCAAAACACAAAGTTTGAGCTCAAACTTTTCTTTATCAAAACCAATGAAATAACGTTTGGGTTGTTTGTGAAAATTGCAAGTGGTCTCTAATACCTTTGAATGATAAAGCTCAACTATTTTAATCCCAATGTTAAGCAAAAAGGCAATTCTGTCCTGTTTAAAAAAATTGAAGAAATGTTTTGGTTATAAACTTCTCTTCTGTCTGTGCCTGTTTTTGAAATTGCAATGGTTAAATAAATAACTAAAATAACTAAAGCAACTAAACACAACTAGATTTATGGAATTTTAATGATCCCTGTGAAGAAATGAAGAATGTGCCAATCTCCACACTGAGTGAGATAACAGTCAAAAAACCTGCTCATCAATAATCTGCCTCTAATTTCCTTGGACCAGGGGGTTGGGAGGCTCTGTGGCTATCTCACTGCTTCAGTGCACAGCAGACCCAGAGGGATGGACCCATTAACAGAGATCTGTTTATACTGCTTCAACTCAATCTCAGCACACACCTCCTGACTAATGTCAGCCATGTTTAACAACCACCTGCCTTATCACATGAGCACACAGACAGAAGGCAAAGGCAGCAGAATCAATCAGCCACAGAACTTATGTCAATTGCCAGAGAAAATTGGAAATAAGACATTTACAAAACACGAGTTTAGATGTGATGCAACCAAGTGAAGTGAAGGTCTGTCTTATTTTAAAAGACCCCTATACAGATTTTTGTGTAAACCCCAATGTAGATATGCATTTTTTTTCTGCATTAGTATCACGATTGTCATTTCTCTACATATTTCATTAAAGGGAGGCATTTAATCACACAAATGCAATGGTGCAGTCACTAAAGGATGTGGCCGGAGCATTACAAACATGGGTTATACGTATTAAGCAAGATATTGTAGAGGGATTAGATACTTGAGAAAAATAACACAAGAAATGGGGATTTGTGATGATATTCCCTAATTCTAGTGTGCAGATGTGGCCTGAACTGACTGTTCTTGTCTGGGCACATGAATTACTGCTCCGCCATAAATTACTATTATATCGTCTGCATGTTTCAGAAGCAACAGATTTATGTGTGCATGCATCAGCTGTACCTCTGAGCTGTCTTCCAACTGGTTTTTATGATATATAAAAACATATACTAATAGAATTTTCTGCAGTTAAACCATAAATACAAAAATCCAGAGGAAAAAGTCAGCATTCTCATGTCGGATTACTTCACCAGGGGAATCAATCTCTAACCTGCGATAGCTTCCATGTGAGGCGGTTAACAAACAAACAAACAGGAATTTGCACCACACAGAGTTTTCTACCTTCACTCTCAGATGCTAGTTTATTTTTTTATGAATATTGCTGCTTATAGTGTAAAGATCACATTACTACTTCATTAGAGTACCCTTCAGTGCATCTACAGCAGCTGCCTCAGTTCAGTGAATATGAGCCATGTTTTTACTTCGAAGACACACATTTCAGTGCCTTGATTAATAATCCATATTCTTTAAAGCATCACATTTCCACAAAGACGAAGTAAAAACATTTTTGTCAGATTGCTGTTACAAATCCATCATATCTATTTCATAGAGTCTGTCCTGGGAACTAATAATAGGCTCAGTTGATCCAGTTTGTCCCTTGTCCATAGTCTGGTTTGCTTGTAGTACTCTTCCAGAATCAGTATTGGTTGATTATTTCCATTGTGCAGTGGCAAAATATTCACTCTCCTTCCCTCCGAACAACTTGTGAGCTGCAACTACCACCCTGAAACTGATAAGTTTTTGACAAAGACACACATCTGTTTATTGCCAGTTTGTTTTGTAGCTACGGAGTCATTTTATCACCACATTGGAGTTCCTTATGCATAGAAGTACCACCAAAACAACTTCTCTCCTAGCACTATTTTGCAAAGATGCAGTGCTAATGAAGTCTATGAATAAGTGTGATTTTGCAAAATTACACTGCACATTTATGGTTTGAGACTCTTTGCCTGTTCTACCCAAGTTATTATGCCACATTGTTTTAGAGTGAATAGGTTCGTTTGCCAGTCATGGAATAAAATGAGTATGTATGTGGCTCCTTTTACAGATCAGGTGACATGAGGCTGCGCTCCCACTGGAGGACCAAAGATTTACCTTGGTCACAATTTATGGCCAATCAGAATTGTTTTAAAGGAACGATATTTTACTTTTTTAAGTGGAATTATGCATTTTAAAACATTTCCCTGTGGTCTACATAAACTGTAAATGCTCTGCTTGGGTCTGAATTCTTCATTAATTCAACTCCACAGGTCCATCTTCAACCCTATTTCTGAGTAATGACAACAGAAAGGTCGTTTTGAGCACTGGCCCTTTAAATGCAAATGAGCCACTTCACACCCCGCCCCCTCCAGGTTGTTGGCTGTGCTGCTCTGTTTAACCAACAACTGAACATTTTAGGTAATCAGCTCGAAGTTTGAACATATTTTCAGTGTGGACTATAACCCCTGCTGCTGACAAACAATTATGTCATAGTCAGAGAAATGTTTGTCGGAAGTCTTGACTTTATATGTGTAAATGTTGTGATGTAACTAGTTATAGACGTAACAAATTAAGCAGGAATTAAAATGGTTTGTAGAAATCCACTATATTTTTGCCAAAATGAATATAAAGACAGCTTTGAAGCACCTGGAGGGTTCCAATTCAAATTTTTTGAACTATTAGGGTCCAAATACACTAATAAATTAACCAAAATGGGTTTAGCAAAATATGACCCCTTTGACTTCTGTGTTCATGTGATTGGGTGGTTTTCATTGGGTTGCCAAGTTGTCATGAAAAATATACAGATGCTTTCAGGACTCAAGATCAAGCATGAAGCAGATGATTAACCTACTCCAGATGTCACAGGTAATAAAGTTTTGTCCTGTTAAACCTGTTTCACCCTTTTATTTTCTGTATTTATGTTTTGTTGTGTCAAACTGTGAGGGATGCTATGACTTGCAGTCTACAAACTTAGTTTACCTATGGGTCCCAATAACGTAACCTGAACCTTACACCTCTGTTTAGTTTCCACTTCTGTGTTTTACTTGAGTAAAAAGGGCAAAACATCTCTTGGCTATTGGTTCGTAGGTTGGCCGTACATATTGTAGGAGGTATGTGTGTTCAAGCGGAAAGAAAACACCAAAGTGTATGTGGACTAGTGAAACATTAAAACCGAATACTTATCACAAATATTATAGGCTGACTGAAACACTGAAATCACAAATTTGCTTAGCACTAGCCACCCCCTGGTTTGTCATTCTCTCCTCAACTTACCCAATCACTGACTTCTTGCCAGTTCAGTAACCCACTGACCCGTTCCTTACCTGATTCATCTGCTTCATTTCTCTGCTCGACTCATGTCCTGTCCACCTAAATCCCAAAGACAACACTGGTTCATCCAGAGACTCATAAACACTGGTTTTAATAAACCTTTTATTAAAGTCTGCTCTTTCTATCCAGTGGTTGCATTTCAGCCAAAAACACACAACTTACTGTTACAGATTTCCTTGTCTTATTTGTCAGACAGATGGAAAAAAGAGTTAATTCTTTTACCTTGACATGTTTCAGCTACAACCTGTTGACTTCCTCAGAAGGCTCATCTGTCTGACAAATAAGAAAAGGAAACCTGTATAAGTTCTGGTAGACAGTATGAACCTATTTGAATTACCAGACTGTTTCAGTCAAACTTTACAGGTTTGTAAGATCTCACTGTTTTATCTGGAAGAGAAAATAAATAATTTTTTAACACCAAAGGGAGTTGCTTAAAAAACTAATCAATCAGAAGCATATGACAATTTCATTTGGTAAGTAAGGTGTGGTTTTGTGTGAATTGCAGCGTTGCTACATCTATAAAGACTCAGGAAGAAAAAATTGCTTGCCCTTTTATTTCTGACTGTTGGTTTAAATGGGTAAAAGTGGCCCTTCAGGGTTTCAGATGTGAATCCATTGATCGTTACTGAATTTCTCATAGAGTTCTTTTAAAAAAAAGTGTTAAAACAGGATCAAAACATGGAGGCAGGTGGTAGTCAGAACACCAGAATAGACGAGAAAAATTTCACCACCAAAATAGGATGTTAACCATGTGACCCATGTCCCAGGCACTCTTTTACATTCATTATCTCACTACATGTCAAACACAGCCAGAAGCTGCAGCAAAGAAGCCATTAAGCCTTATCTATTATTGAACAGTCGAAGACCTTCTAATGGCTGGAAATCGCTGACACTAAGATTCTCTCATAGTTGTATGATTTAAAGTCTTTCATTGCTTCAGAAGAAAAATACCACACATGCACCATCTAAAGAGAATTGTTTTTATGAGATTTCTATCTTGTTAATCTGTATACCAGTAGCAGTGAGAGGTCTGACTTAATCTCTTCTCCCTGTTGTTCTGGGTTGTATATAGTATAGTTAGAAGCTTAGCAATGTGACAACTTAGTCTGCACCCTTTGAGTATTTCTATTCTATGCACTGCAGTAGTGACATTATTATTTCATGCAGACAAAGACATTGAGGAGACAGAGATGGTTGCCCTTTCCACAATAAGTACAGAAGATGCGACACGGTTCCATAGTCTGCTCTAATATGAGTCTGCGGGTTCACTGCGTTAATGTGACCATTCATAGGAAACGTTCTCTTGCCTCTATCAGTGGCTGTGTATTTCTTAGCCATTTAGGCTGACAAGCTGAGGCACTTTCAGAGAATCAGGAAGAGCAGCACACTCATCATGGATGAGACTCACACTATGGATGGTTCTGGCTAAAAAGGTCAGCAGTTGCTTTTTAAATTTCTTGTGTGCTTTTTTAGCAGATGGTTAGACTATTAATTCTGACTAAAACTGCCATAGTAATTAAATTTCAGTTGATTAACTGTCCTAAAAATAATGGCGATTAACAATTGAATTGTCTTTTCTGTCCATTTTATGTCACTATCCTGGCAGTAGTTTGATTATACTCATACAGGCTATTTACTGGCACTGAGTACATGGACAGAAATTGCATTTCTATTTGCCTTTTAAGCTCGATAAACAAACACCGCAGGGCATATTTGAGAATAACAACATCACCATTCAACATTTACTACTGGAATATAAAGAAATGACTGATAATGACAATAAGCATTTTGTTATTGTCAGTAAATGTTTATACAAAGGTGGTCAGTTGAATATTACAGGTTAAGTACCTCAAGATAAACAGCTGCTGGTGCTGATTCTCTACTCAGGTACCATTAGACTATACCAGAAGGATATGATGTTGTAAAAGAGTGTCAGACAAGCTTCAAATGGTGGAAAATGATGTGGGAATATATTTCTGTGTAGTTTTTAGATGCATCATTGTATCTGAATGAGCGTATGTTTCTCTGTCCATCTGTCCACTCCTGTTACATTTGGAATCGGTTTTCTCAGATATTGTACTTAACTAAAATTCCGCTACTGCAAGTTTATGCATCATCAAATTTACATTTTTTTTATTATGCATGAGAAAGAAAACAACTCACTATTTTGCAAAATGATTGCAATAAGGTGACTAGTACATGTATGAAGTCAAAAAAGATAATTTGTTAAATTCATTGCCTTCTGTAACGTTCCACTGCTAGCCATCCACAATTAACAGTAAAATGTCCATTGTGTTTTTCTATAATAGATGTGCTTAAACCACACTTTACTGAACTGACTGATGTAACCACAACTCTGATGACAGTGTCTTTCAGACCGAGGTAACAAGTATCTTCAGGATTACTTGATTGAATGTTCAATCTGTGCAGCAAATTGTCGTCTTAGATCCGCATGTTCTTGGTTTAAGAGCAGGCGTGGTACTCAGATGAAGGAGCCGAGGCTGGTCCTTAGAGTTAAATAACCGGCTTAAATGGAGGGATAGCACCTCAGGTTCCCTGTGTAACTAATGAGAAGGCAGTACTGAAAGTGCTGTGAAATGCTTGTGAATGGTGCTGACTGGTGTAAGGTGAGAGTTAATCAGGCTCTTTCCATGCTCTGACAACCCTGTGTGCCTCCAACAATTACAATGCTGAGGATTAGTGAGTTGCACAGAAACACACAATATGTCAAACTGCAATCATTAAATAATGGTTCCTCTTGGTTGCATCTGCCAAAACCACATGCTGTATTTGTATGCAAATGCATATGAGTAGCAGCATTGCCTCTGGCGTAATTTTCATCTGTGGGAGAATTTTTGATGTTATGGCCCAAGAATCTACAACATTTTGTTTTACTTGGATAGATGACAAGACCAAATAAGAACACGTTAAGGGATCTCAAAATGTGCATGCATTGCCAGGTATCTACACAATAAACCTGTTTAGGAATACATACGCAGTATGCTAAAAAGCCTCATGAGAGGGTTTAAGTCTTTGGTAAGCAGCTCAAAAGCAGCTCTCCTCACCTGCTGAAACTTAAAGTACCGATTCCTGTCCCAGCGAGAAATCGACACTCTGGCCAAATTTCTACTCTGTAAGAGATGCATCTATGTACGTATGTATGTATATGTATATATGCACTGTAATATCATAATATATTAAGAGTTGGCTGAAATAACATTATTACAAAAGTATCTCCAGTGACATTTATTTTTGTGTCAGGTTGTGCAACAAACAAAAAAGACCTGTATTTATTTATTTTTTTTCTATTTCAATTTACATGACCTGACCCATCAACACCACAGGACAAACGTGATCCTGGGTTGGATTTACTGTACCCATTAAACCCCAGAGCACATATGTATTAACATGGTTTTCCTTCTGACAGCAGCCTGGAGCTCTGACTGTCTACGAAAAAGACCCCATAAGGTTTAGCCTCAGTCATTAATGAGATGACTCCTGGATCAATGATTATCGACTGAAGGCCTCCATTATTGGCTTGTAAGACATTACTGTTGTACCATTATCCTTTAATTATATTGAAGGCAGAGCCCTGCTGGTGTGGCTCCCTCTGCAGTACAGTACAAAGTCAGACAAGGCACTAATCATCCATCGTAACACACATGGCCTGGGGTGTTACCAGCTTTACTGTTGCATCCTAATAGATTCATTAACAAACAACTGTGATTTATTTGTTCAAGGCAATATATTATTTCTGAATGGCAAGGGAGTTGAAAGGTACATACTGCTGTATGTGTTTGCATAGAATGTGGAGTTATTTAAGGGAACATTCAAGGTCACAGAGGGAAAGAACGGAAACACAATTGGCTTCTTTCAGCAGGTTTATCCCATCAGAATATGAAGATTAAACACCTATTGAAATGCAATCAGCTTTAGCTTAATATTAAACAATACTTTCTAACTCTACCAGTAAAATAGTAGCAGCTGTTTTACACAATGTGTGATGGGATTTAATAGATACTTTCCATGCTCTACCTGCACACTCGACCTGTTTACTGTTGAACTCACTACCTCCTGTTTTCTTTTGAACAAGATTCAACAGTTCATTCATCCCTCCAAGGATGTAGGCTTATAAAATATGCATGGCTTTAGCAGGTTTAAGTAGTTCCAAATATCTGTGGACTCAAGGTCTGTGATCATAAATAAAAAGACCTTTGACATTTCTAAACTCAGTGTGTTGTTCAAATCAGAGCCTTGTTACATTTTTATTTCTCCTCTTTGTCAAAGGGGAGCACGGTATAGTTGCTGTAGCATTATACAGAGCCAAATGTCAGTAGTATTATTTATGCTTTCTTAACTTTCAATGTGTGTCTCTCACTTAAAGCTACATTAAGAAGAAATTATGAAGGAAAGTGCCAGAAACATATATACACAGCCTCCTCCGGCATTATTATCCACTGTGTCGAACATGTCAGCTGTACATAAAGATAGGTAAAGTGATGTCAGTTGTCACTCACCCATATTTTATATCCTCTTTTTCCATTGTCCAAATTCATCTGGCTTATACTGGATTTTCTAAACCCTGAAAACATGGCCAAAAGAAGAAGCAAAAGTCTTGATTTCTCTCAAACCACTTAAACCTTAATATGTTAAATGTTACTATGGAATTTTTGGAACGTAACTACATTAGAATCTACTGAACATGAGCTAATCTTATGAGATTAGTAGAATACTAAGTCTTGCTCTTTAATGCGTGATATCTTGTTCTCGTATTTACGGAGGGGTTGCTGTGCAGCGGTTTTATATCACCCTTAATGGCAGGAAGCAGTTTGACTGTCGCTCTGGCCTTGATAAAAGGCTGAGCACTCCTGGAGCCCCAAGCTGCTTTCTTTTTGCCCAGTCTTGTGTGACAGTAGGATGTCAGCACTGATACTTTTGCACATATGACCTCCAATTCCAGCCCGACTGAAGCTGAAAAAGTTTTTCCCAGATATGACCTGATTTCATCATTTCATATTCTCACCAGTAGCGATTGTTATCCAAAACTCCATGGTTTTCTCAAAAGCCTGCATTTTTTTTCCTGCACAAAAGTCAGAATGACTTAACTGTTGTTTTCATCTCTCTTTTTTTAGTTAGTCTCTTTGACATCCTGTGAACTGTCATGATACTCATGACTACCCCTTGTAATTCTAGTTTAAGTTATTCATTCATTTTCTGAACCCGCTTTATCCTCACTAGGGTCACGGGGGTCGCTTGGAGCCTATCCCAGCTACATAGGGGCGAAGGCGGGGTACACCCTGGACAAGTCGCCAGTTCATCGCAGGGCTGACATACAGAGACAAACAGTCACTCTCACATTCACACCTATGGGCAATTTAGATTAACCAATTAACCTATTAGTGCATGTCTTTGGATGGTGGGAGGAAGCCGGAGTACCCGGAGAGAACCCACGCAGACACGGGGAGAACATGCAAACTCCACACAGAAAGGTCCCACCCCCCGTCGACTGGTGTTGGAATCGAACCCAGGACCTTATTGCTGTGAGGCACGAGTGCTAACCACTGCACCACCGTGTCGCCCTAGTTTAAGTTAGTTTTGATGAATTGTATAGGCATTTGATTTGAGAATCCTATGATTTATTGTATAAATGACACAACTACAACCACCTTTGAGTTTCCAAAGATGGGTCCTTACTTTGTCAGTTTGATGTCTTTGAATGTATATGCCACTTTTAAAAGGTCCCCTCATATATTTCCTTTCTGACTAAAGTAGGCAGAAATCTGGGAAAATGCCAGAATTGAAAATAGACACCTGCATCCTGGAGCTCTCAGCTCTCTGTCCTTTGCATAGACTGTTTGTAAAGATAGATGGTGTGACATAATATAATGCTGCTATGGGAAAGTCAAGCTACAATGTAACAGCTAAAGTTGGCTGCCATGTTACTACTTTTGGGAGCCAGTGCACATACCAGTACAGACTGGTCAATAAAGTTACCAATGACCTATACGTTTTTTGATAAAATAAATCGGGGTGTCAGAGCTGAGGGGGGATGCCGTCCATAACTAACGTAACTAACACTGGCGTGAAACGAAAGTGAAACTTTACATGTTATACAGCGTGCGTGTGTGTGTGTGTGTGTGTGTGTGAGAGAGAGAGACAGACAGACAGAGCTAGTGTGTTTTAGAACTACCGTAGTTCATAGGGGCCAAACAGCGTTCGTCTTATCGTCTCTTTTCTCGTTGTTGTCTTTCACCGGGACATGAACTGATCCCAAACCAGACTGTAATAATGGTGGGGGGTCTTCAGTCTCTTCCTTCCAGGCTGACATCATATTTGTTGTTTGTTTGTTTGTTTTTTTACCTTATATCAGCTGCTATTTCATATTTCGGGTCGTTGTGCGCTAGTTCAATATGTCCGTGTGAAACTTGCGCGGATTTAAAGTTCCGCATCGAACGACGTCTTTCGTTCCTTTTTCTTTTTCTCAACATACTGTGCCGTTTCGGTACAGCTGTGTACCGAACCGAACAGGTGCGTACCGAAACGGTTCGGTTTGGTATGTGTACCGTTACAGGCCTAGTTGAATGTGATTTTTTTGTTTGTTTGTTTGTTTTTACAATCAAGTACTGCCTGTTGTGGCTTTTGTTCAGCCTTGTTCAGTAATGTAGACCATAATCAAGCTAATCCACTATTTTATCCTGCCAAGATCAACATCAACATCACAGGCAGTAGTGTTAGGTTGATGGAAGATTCCATTGTCCATCACTTACTTATAGTCTTGCTTCTATGGAAGGTTTTTTAATACACAAGCCTATTGTGTCGACAGCCTGTGTGTATATCTGCATGTGAGGAAACAGCTCTCTTCATGAGGCTTAAATATTATTCTTGTTTCTGAATGTAACGGCCTATGATGTTTTCTTTTCAGTACAGCTCAGAGTAAACCAACTTAACGCCTCACTCTGTGCAAGTCACGTCTTTACCTCTAAACCCATCTCTCAAAGCATCAGCTGAGACTATGCTTGAAAACATCAGATTTCCACATTCTGAGACAAGGGGGAAAATATCTTTGTTCTGATCATAAACAGATGGTCTGACCTGCAGGGCAGGGGGTCTCTGTCTGTTTTCTTTCTCCCTCACCTTTGGTCATGTACCTTAATATTGAGGTTAGTGTTATAATCTGGATTATCTTCCTGTTGGGGCAAGTAGACTATAACTACCTCTGCCAGTGAGAGAATAACTGAATACCACACTTATTCATGTCAATAGCCAGAGCTGTACATGTGGTTTCCTCCTTTCATTGCCCCAAACCCTAATAAGCAAAATAAAATGGATACTTTCCCACTTCCTGGTGTGAAAACTATGGACTTGAGCACACACTTCATGCCTTTGAATGGGAGGCAGACGTGTCTGGAGGTCACGGCCGGAAGATGGAAGGTATAAGATGGAGGAAAACAGCGCTAGTCCATCCCATTAGAGATAAGACAGCCAAGAATGATGGGACCAAATGGCAGCAGAAGAGAAAAGGGCAAATTATCTGATATGCCAGAGGCTTCGTATTCGTTTTGAATACCAGTAGGGAATAAACAAGATATTCCTCCATCCCAGCACGCTCGATGGAGGGCTAATACTTTAACCTTTACCTTCTTTGTCACAGTAGGAGGTGGCTGTTTCCTTTTGTGTTGTGATATTTCAAACACACTCCTCAACACACTGTACACAACAGGTCTGCTGTACGACGAGAAAGAAAAAAAAACTCATCTGTTGGATTGTCTCCTTGTACATAACAGTACATGACAAAATATTGGAAATCAATTTCAGGGAGGATAGTGTTTTCTGATAGGATGTAACGTACATATTTTTATCATAAATGTGAAACCCATAGAGTATAAGAAGTATTAGTTTACCATATTGGTTTTTTTGAGTTGTAAGTGACCGTATTTGGACAAAAGGGACAGAAGGAATCCTGAGTGGGTCAGAGATGATAGTATAGATTGTAAACTTCCATCACATTTATTTTCCGAACTGTTTAATCATCATCGTACTCAGGACCATCTTGCTCTGAGACAACAGTGCTACCCAAAAACAAATGTAATTTCAGTGTTGTATAAAGTACTGGAAAGTCACACTTGAGTACAAGTACAGGTACCAAAAAGTGACTTTGGTTACCAACTGAAATGCTACTCCAGTTAAAATCTTTAAGTATCGAGTATTTACTGTACTCAAGTAATCTACAATTAAATGCACTCAAGTAATGAAAGCAAATGTACAACTACATGTTAATAACAACCAAAGGCAGTCAGAATTTTAAATATGAAGTTTATCCAGGATTTTAAAACATGATAAACATGATAACCTTAACCCTTGGAAAAAAGAAAACTTTGAAATTTATGTGGCACCTCAAAACATGGAGCCTACATTACACTTCGTAAACAAGGAATCCAAAGTCCAAACCACTGACATAATACCAACATGTTTTTTGGCGTAGCTTCATTCAACTCTCCCTCAAATCAGCAGATTACCGATAGGCTGAGTGTGGACCATCATTTCCACTTGCGCATTTCACGAGTAGGCCCAATGACAAATCATCTTCCTGACTTTGTTGCAATCACCGGTAATCTCAATGGTGAAAACATCAGATTTCCTTTAATTTATTTTTTGTAACGAGTAACGATACTATGCATTAAAAATGTATCTGCGTAGAAGTATGCAATTGAGTTAGGAAATGTGGTGAAGGAAAAGTGAAAGGAAAAAGAATCAAAAATACTCAGTAAAGTACAAATTCTCCCTAAACATACTTGAGTACATGAGTGAGTGGTGAGTGAAGTATTATTACTTTGTTACTATACAACACTGTAATTATCAGTGTTATTTTTCTAACTAATACTACAGTGCTGCTACAGTGGAGCTGAGTGACATCAAAGCCTTCTATTTGCCCTGAGACCTTATTAACAGAGAAAGAAATAAAGACAGACCGCAAGAATCCAAGTAAAATTATTATGACCCGAGTGCCTCTGATAAAAAAATGTTGACTTTGTATTTTTAAGTTCAATTGAAGTCACTTTGATCACTTTTAGTACATCCAATTCCTGTGTTCTCCCTTGATTTTTTTTTTTTTCAGTCATCCATTAATGAGCAAGAGGGAACCAAAACCTTGCTCCAAATAAGAACCAGTATCAAAACGGCAAGGATCAAATAAACGTAAATTGTTTGATTTTTGTTTTTATTGTTTATAGATTCCTATATAGACCTACATAACTTCATGGACTATATGTAAAGATTTTCCACAATGTGTTTTTCTAGATCATAGTTACTACGGCAACAGTTGGACTGATGACTGACGGTAAATGGTCAAAAGTGTGATGTAACTTTAGCTAAGGGTAGTGTTGTCAAACGATTACAATTTTGAATCAGATTAATCACAGGGTTGCTGTGGATTAATTTCAGTTAATCACGATTAAATATTCATTTTTAATCTATATTAATTGCATGTTCATTTTGCATGAACAGACTCAAGACAGAAGGGAATATATATGCACTTAAAGTGTTTATTAAACACCTTCAACAGTTTCAACCAGAGCCCTATAAATAGCGTTACGACACGCTTTGGTGTCACTGCTCTGGTGATCACGTGGTTCATGTAAGCCTGAATTGTTCCAAATGAACTGAGTGCTCCCATGTTAGTCATTGGGAGAAACAGCAGTGAGAATAGTAAATCTCAAAATAAACCACACACAACCGTTGTGTCATTACTATATGTATTGTTGTGTGTGTTATACTTTTGAGTAGTGGGGTTGAGCACTGAAAGGAGTGCATTTATTACTTTAAAAATTTAAATTTTGGGGGGAAAGGTTGGTGTTAACTTGGGTAGGCTACGTACGTGAGAGTTGCTAACTTTAAAAGTTCATTCATTCTGCAATTGTGCTGTACTCGTAAGAAGATAGACAGTTTACCATTTTTAAATTTTACTAGTATAGGACAGGTACAAGCAGACAACAGTGGTTAGCTGTGAATACTGTGTGTCTGCCAAACTCTGCTCTGATAACATATACAATAAGGCACAGGTGTCAAACCTTTGGCCCGGGGGCCAGATCTGGCCCGCCAAAGGGTCCAGTCCGGCCCCTGGGATGAATTTGTGAAATGCAAAAATTACACTAAGATATTAACAATTCTTTTAGTTCAGGTTTCACATTCAGACCAATTCAATCTCATAATAGCCTATAAATACTCACAACTCCAAATTTTTCTCTTTGTAAATGTAAATATTTTCATGTATTTACACTACAATAAAGTATAGTTTTGCAAAAAAAAAATCTGAATAACCTGAACAAATAAGAACGTGAAATGTCTTAAGAGAAGTAAGCGCAATTTTAACAATATTCTGCCTGTTACTAAATATTTTGTGTATTTGTAGATCCACTGTGATCTGTAAGTTATAATGTACATGTGGAAATGATAAACTGAAGCATAACAGTGTTAAAATTACATTTTTTTCCCCCTGTTTGTTCATGTTATTCACATTGTTTGAGAGAATATTTTGTGTTTGTAGATGTAAACATTTTCATAATGTAATTTTATGTTTTTCACTGAAAAACACACAAAAAAGTTTGGAGTTGACATTATTTATATAATATTATGTGATTATTTTACTAGTTCGGCCCACTTCTGATCAAATTTAACTGGATGTGGCCCCTGAACTAAAATGAGTTTGACACCTCTGCAATAAGGCATTAACCAGCGGATAGCATAGCAGTGAACTTAGTATGTTAGCATTAACTCGGACGCTAAACTCATTAAAAACTCAACATTAGCAAACTGAAAATTGAACAGAATTCTTACAGGATGAGTTGGATCTTACAAACACCAAGTGACAGAAGTTTTGTCTCTTTTAATGAATAATAACTGTAATGAACTTTTATTGGCTCAGCTCTATAGCAACTCTCCTCCTAATTAGCACATGACCTCAGTTGACAAACTTAACCAAACACCACCAGGTTCAGCGAAACTAATAAAATAAAACCCACTGATAACACCATTTGTACTAACATGACCTTATCTTAAAAACTCCATAAGTTGTGGTCATAGTGGTTAAATCTAAACAGCTGGACAAGTCAAGCTAGCTAACTATAGGGCTACAGCTGAAAATCAAATGTAACAGTTGTTTAAGATATGAATTTATACAAACGCTAGCACATACCAAAGAAAACAGATTTTACAACATAAATGCTCGCTAATACAGGAAATACACTCGATAATTTGAAAGATCATGATATCTTATTAACTTAGCGCTGGAATTTCTAGATCAGCCGCAAGAGAAATGAATGTGTTCCAACAGCGTTATACTCAATGTAGGAACTACCAGCCCCTCCAGAACCCGAAAGTAGGTCCATATTTTGTCCCCCATTTTATTACAGCGGGAGTCTATGGAAGTGTTGCTACTCTACTCTGGATTCAACAAAACAACTTGAAACAAAACAACTTTAAACAGCTGTCTCATATTTCCATCCAGAAGACCAACATGCTGTTTAGTGTCTTCCTTCTTTATGGGTTGCTTCTGCTTCCTGTCACTATTGGATCAACTACCCATTTGCACATGCGTGACACTAACTCTACTGGACAAAATGCGTGAAATGCGTTGCCAGAGATGTTCAGAGTCATTCTGCACTCCAGATGGGTTAATTGTGTAAAAATTTGTGATCAGATTAATCATGATGATGGATTAATCTGCGTTAACGCGTTAATTTTGGCAGCCCTACTAAGAAGACAAATCATTTGTAAGCCATTGCTTGTTTTAAGTTAAATGTTACCTCTGTGTGAGGTGCTACAAGGATAGAACACGAATAATAGATGGTGGATGTCGTTATTCTCTTGAACAGATTAAAAAAAATTGAAAATGCTCAAATAAATCACCACAATAAACTGCAGCCATGGACAAAATAAAAATGCATTTGTTGCCAGAAAACAAAATACTCTCTCTAACAACTAGTAGTTAGTTTAATTAACTGCGTGATCTATTTTGAACTTTCAGCAAACACTAATAATAAATAAATAAATAAATAAATAAGTACCTATATTAGAAACGAAATTGAGGATTGATGAAATTTTAATTGTATGCAGCTCCGGTGATGAATTCATGCTCAAAGACTAATTGCTGTTGACTGTGTTGTTTGTTATTTTGATCCCTCAGCAGATCAGCCTCTCCCTTCTCTCCCCTCCTGTCACGGTGACGGTCTCTGTTGGTGTCTGACAGGCGATACAGCTGACGTTTGACCTCGGAGAATGTTCCTCTCATGTGTGAGTGTGAGCTGACAGCAGCTTAATGCCAGTGTTAAGGCCTGTCTGTGGACGACAGTGAAACACAGAGACAGGACAGATTCACAGTAGACCAGTTCCAGACCAACACAGCGCTCTACAGCAGCAGTCCATTACACATCCCAAACACACTATTCCTGTACAAGTTAATACAGCTGCATCCTTATTTTCTGTCAGTGGCAGTTTTCTTTTCTTTTTTTTTTGCCATTTATGATTGATAGAAAACCTCATCTGTCTTCCTTGCTATTATTTTTCACTGACAATGTACAATCATACATACTTAAAAATCAGATTTTTAAAAATGTATTTATGGTTATTTAGTCTGGACAGACACACATAAATACAGATAAACAGAAAACAGCATTACTACAATTGCTCTTAGGAGACTACACAATTAAATTGTTGGAACAGAAAATAACCACAATCATAAAGCAGTTTGAGCACAGAAAAAAATAACATGGAAAAACTGTGCAGATTTTACTGCACAAAGGAAACATACATTTTTATTCTCAGCAATATGTAAATATATAAGATTACAAGATTATTATCGAAGTACTGATTGTACATGTTACAAATCATTTATGAGTTTTCTTCTTCTTCCTCTGTTTTATGTTCTTTTAAGTCATATTATGATTATTTTTGGGAAATATTGTACTTCGGAATTGATTCTACTTACATCTAATAGACACAGATTACTCACTAACTGAAACTAGTATGAAAAATACAAAAAAAATTGTGTGACTTACATTTTGGATGTTTTCCACAGTTCTTGTCCCTGCAGTGTTGCTAAATCCAAGATATCTCTAGCAACTGAAATTGGGTTCATTTTTCCTTCATTTTTTGCAAACAAATCACCTCCTGAATCTTTAAATTGCAGCCTGGTATGATTATGTAATGAGCCCATTATATACATTGCAATTCAATTAATTGCACAGCCCTACATTCTGAGGCTGAAGCAACAGCTTATTTATGCCTACCCTATTTACAAGAAGGAAAGTTACAGAAACAAAACAAGATAACAAGATGGCACCGTTTTAAACAGTGATATAAATAAAACAAATAATATACAGGGTTATTCAAAAAGAATGAACTGATTTCATGACGCATTGCGACAGTTCTCAACCATCGTCATGGAATGAGTCAGTGAGCATTTTAAAGTGGAATTTTCTAAGTTTGAGCTTAATTAAATGAAAAAGTGTCCCAGCGATGGATTGGTCGGAAGGGGGCCCAAGACCTTGCTCTTTGTACTTGGTCCGCGAGAGCCCCAGACCTCACCGTGTGTGATTTTTTTTCTTGTGGGGATACGTTAAAGATCGTCTTTATGTTCCACCGCTACCCACTAACCTTAAAACCTTAAACCTTAAACATCGAATAACAACAGTGATCGACTCAGTGGCTCTTTTCAACTCAGTGGATCATGGTCAGCTCAGTGGATTGTGATATGCTGGTACGCGTCTGGGAGGAATTCTCTTATCACATTGATGTTGCCCATGTTACAGGTGGTGGCCACATTGAATACTTGCAAGACGGGAAGTAATAGTTGATTGTGAGTAGAATACTTGTGACTTGGCTGGAATTTTGTATTGCTTTTCCTCTAATACCTTAGTTTTAAACATCCTTTTAAATGTAGTGACTGATGTGTGTGTTTTTAATTCTTTATCAAGGTTATTCCATAATTTTACTCCAATCACAGATATGCATTTGCCTTTTGTGTTAATCCTTGCCTTTGATTTCTTCAACATACTGGTCCCCCTAAGGTTGTACTGGAGCTCTCTGACAGAGAACAGCTCCTGTATTCAGGGTGGAAGTAGGTTGTTGTGTGTCTTATAGATGAATACAGCAGTGTTGAGGTTAACCAGATCTTCTAATTTCAGAATATTTGCACTGATCATCTTTCATTATAACATTAAAAAACAAAAAAATAGATAAATATTTGGTTAATTTCTGCACAACAAAACCAAGCATTTTATTTCTTTTTTAGCCATGGAGCATTGAGCTTAACATTACCAGCACCTACATTTTTCTTCTAAGCCAGACGGAGACAAACCAAAATGTCCCTCCAGTGGAAATGTCACAAAGGAAAAACGCGCCATGTGGTTGCAGCTCAAGCTGAAACGATCTGAGTGATTTAAACTCCCTATTATTACCTATTACAATGATGTCCCTGAGTAAGTCGTCTCCAACCATTGATTCATGCCTCTCCCTGGTGAGTCCAGGCCCATTTCTGCAGAGGTCCGGGAAAAAAGTCTATTCAGAGAGTCTGACCTGCAGTAATGCATGTGATTACTGAAAGCCAGAGTGACTGCTCAACATTTACAATCAACCACTTCAGAAGGCAAACAGTAAGGGCCGACACGTGTGTGGGGCTGCACCTAGGCTGGCGTCCTCAGGTTTCAGCACTAACACATTCTCTTTGTATCACCAGTACATAAGGCAGCCGTACACTGTTTAACTGCTAATGAGCTATGTTTAATATAATATGTGTAATTAATCAGTGATGACCAACTGGCTCTAGATGTTCCTATCTGTGAATTGTTTGATACACACACAGGCTGGAAGGGAAAATTTCACTGCTACTTGTGTGGGCGGTTGAATCAAGCTGGTGGCCTGTGTGTATTAAAATACAAACACTTCAAGTATAATTCACACTGACAGAAAACTCATTGTTCTCCTTTGTCTCATGTGTGGCACTGAAAGGTTCAGCAAAAGCACTTTGGAAGAGTATGGGAATGGTTGGTGACTTTTGTTAAATGAAAGGCTACATCGAACTTACTTTGATTATTATTCTGTTGTAGGCCAAAGTGGAATCTTGAGAGACCAGTTTTTCTGATTCACAGTCTAAGATCGCAGTGTATTTCACCGGCTCTTATTTCATACAAAAAGGGACAGAAAATTAGACTAATTGTCGTATTTGAGAAGCAAATGTTGTGAAATCAGAAAAAAATCATTATCTGAAGAGTTGCCAGTTCATTTAAACTAATCAATAATCAGCTGTAGTTAAATTCATTTGATGTGTTGTGTCTTCTGCTGCAAGTCATTCCTGTGGTTTTTCAACCTTTAATTTAGGCTGAGATTTTTAATAAATCTGCTAAGGTTAAATGTGCTCTTGTTAGTGTGTAATGAGACAAAATAGTCCATTGCAGGGAATGTTATTTAATGTCTCAACTCATTAAAATACTTTAGGTAATGCATTATGTTTCTTGCAAAACAAGTTTACATTAATTTAGAAATGCCTTCATAGTGGACTTGTAATTTCAGGAGACATAATTAATGCACTTAACAGACTTACTAAATGCATCTAGTTCCATAGTTAAACAGTCTGTGAGGTTATGCGCAATCAAGTTTGGTATAACAGGGCTCGTGACTGCGACTGAATTACGGTCGCATGCGCCTGAGAATTTCGGTAGTGCGACTGTTTTTGAGATTACGATCGCACGGTGCGCCAATAAAAAAATGAGCGAAAATTAATACGTGCGCCTAGAATAATGGCTGCAGAAGTAACTCGTCAGCTGAAAATAAACAAGCTCCACGCCCCGCTGACTGAAGCGGAAAATCTAGTCCCCGCCCCCTCGCGTGCGCAGGCGGCATAAACAAAGGGATCAAATAACTCCACCGACGTTTGAAACAATCTCCTGACTTCAGGCGTGGTGTAGACCACAGTGACTAAGGGGCACCAGGTCAAGGAGACTTGACTTCAGGCGTGGTGTAGACCACAGTGACTAGGGTACGTTTACACGGCAACACTCCGCAAAGATTTCTCCTTTGCGTTATAAAATCATTCCGCGTTAAGACGCCGCCGCTATGATAACGATCTGCGTTAACATGAGTCCGCGAGGACGGCTGAATACGCTGTAGTGGCCATGCCAGACCAGTAGCTGGCGATGTAGAGCTGTAGTGAAACAGTGGTGGTAAAACAGGCGCCTGCGCACAAACAATTTCCGGTTTAGACGGCCTTTAAATGAGGAGAAGAGGAGGAGGAGGAGGAGGAGGACACTATTTACAAACAACAATGGCGAGTGGTCGTACAAAGACGCAGGACTTCTTTGTCTGGACAGACGAGCTGAGCACAGTTTGCAGCACGTATGTTGTTCTGAAACCGGCCATTGTTGTTGTGGTTGTTCCTTCTTTTTCTGCAGCTTTATTGTGTCATAGAGGCTGGCAAACCAGCTTGGAGGCGCATTACCGCCACCAACTGGCCCGGAGTGGGTTAACTGGCGGTTCTTGGCTGCGCGCGCATGCGGTGACGTCATATTTTACCCCGGAACGCTCCGACTCGCGTTAACACGGAGCTGGAATGCGGAGCGTATCGATAACGTTCCACCCTGGACCCTGGTATCAAAAGTTTCCGGATTCAGGCACTCTAGGCACCGTTTCCATGTTAACAGAAGGCTAATCCGCGATGAAATCTTCCCGGAGTCGACTGAAGCCGACGCCGTGTAAACGGCCCCTAAGGACCTTTAGGCCATGAAATAAAAAAGTTGGTTGTTGCAAATAATGGTGTGATTCGTCTTTCTTCTCCAAGAACCAACTAAAGTATATACCACACATTGACAATTGTTTTGCACCTGTGCCAATGTAAGCTTTTTCTTTCATACTCTATTCAAATACTTTATTCTAGGTTGTTAACATTGCTTAAATACATATAGGAATATTACTTGGTATGGCCAAGAGTTTTGCTTGTTCTCCAAATTTTTTATATAATAGTGGTGCGCCTAGATTTTAGCCTGTGCTCCTAACTTTTTAGGGTTAGGAGCACAGTGCTCCTAGGTCAAAAAGTTAATTTTGAGCCCTGTATAACTAGCAGTTAATTTCAGGAGTTAAAATTAATTAATGAATTTTGTCTTTCATTAAAATGTCACAAATTGCTCCTTCTTCACCCAGCCATCATTATCATAATAATAATGGATTAGATTTATATAGTGCTTTTCTATGAACGCGTACTCAAAGTGTGTACAGTGGATCCATTATTCATTCACTCACACATTCACACTCTGGTGGTGGTAAACTACATTTGTAGCCACAGCTGCCATGGGGAAGACTGATGGAAGCGTGGCTGCTAGTCCGCACCTACACACCTATGCACCTCTGACCACCACTGAACATTCATACACCAGTGTGAATAGCAGCAGTGGAGTGTCTTGCCCAAAGACACAACGGCACATGGAAAGAGCAGGATTCAAACCACCAACCCTTTGGTTATTGGACGACCCGCTCTACCATCTGAGCCATGGCCGCCCATCAGTCCTATAGTTACATTACGATCAGATTCCACAAAAGAAAGCTTCAATATTTGCTTGAATATAGAGACATTCATTTCGTCTTAGAGTTGGTTAATGTTTGAAAACATGTTAATACGTACAGAATTACAAGATGGACACCTCTAAAATCCTGACAAAACTCTGATGGCTGTCTCCAGTGTCATTTTTTACCATTTTTAAAAATCATTTTACCGGAGATAAAAGGAGGATTTTATGTAGATCGTCCCTTTTTTTTTCCCTTCAAAACCTCAAACAAATGTTTCTCTCGGTCTAAATAGGTGTGTCATTGTCACTTAGATGAAGCAAGGAAACTGAAATGAATTATGAAACACAGTTCTGAATCATGTAAAGCTACATCATGTGGGTAAACATGACAGATTGCTTTGCAGTCGACGGTTTTCCAGCACAAAAGCACTATATCCTTGTTTCAATAGGCAAGAAATTTGTCATAAGATGTTGACTTTTTTATAGCTGTAAGCATCTGTCTGCTGTACTGTGAGAACATTGCTTAGATAAAAACAAATCATTTAAATGCACTATTCACTTTCGATTTACCCTCCATCTTGCCAATTGTCTGATTTGTATGACTTATATTACTGATGTAACATGTTCCATTGTTATAAATACACAGTTATTAGACATTCTCCATCAGATAAATGCTGGCTCTTGTTTGTCAGCTTTGATCGATGGGATTTATCTAACTTTCTTGCCAACTCTTGGATGATTGGCTGCTTTAGACAAGTATTCTAGACAAACTTGGTATTTTTTCTGATTCTTGTAAAGAGAGGTTTCAAGGATAATGAGTAAGCTTGTTTGAAAAATGTCACTCGGTATTGTTTCTTTGATTACTGCAATAAAGACTTTACTTTTCAAGCAAAGTTCAGAGAAATACAATGTTTCACTGGAGACTCATTTCCTGTATCGGTGTCACATGCGTTTCTCCATCACCCTGCCGCTTTAGGAAACTAGAAGAAGACTCTGTCCCATTCATTCCAAAGGGAGTGCTGAACACAATTTACAGATTTTGACCGATTCTTTCGCCCCAAAGTCACCCAAGTAAAAATTGGACTCATTTTTCACAAGCCACATATCTTCTGAACATTCTGACATTAAAATAACCTCTCTCAGATGCACAGATGAGGAGAAAATTGACTTTGTTTGATGGCTATCTGTGTCTCAGAGATGAACTCTCGTGAGGTTTTGCAGCAGAGATCTCATCTGATGGAGGAAAAAACGAGTGGAGAAAAAATACATTATAATTATGATGAAATAATATTACTTACTCTTAAAAACATGAGTGTATTATTCTTTTACTTAGACCTTTTTAATCTACTTTTATTCATTCATATGTCACACCCACTTTGGAGACAGCCAATAAGGCCTTTCATATCACTGCAAAAATGCTGAATTTATTTATTTATTATTGATACTGTAGGAGTGATTTGTTTGTGGGCTGGAATTTGGGGGTCCACGAACTGGTGCTTGCCTTCAACCATATTTTGCCCATATGTGGTTTAAACTTTGCGTACTCAGTGTTGGGTAAATTAACAGTAAAACCAGTTACAACAATGTTTTAACGCATAAAGACCCAAACATCCACCGGAGACCAAAGTCATGTACTGATATAAACTGTTTAATACCTGTTGATCCACTAATGCTCTCAGTACATGTAAGTAATTGGTGTAAAATGCAGTTATTCATCTTTTCATGGTCATCAGATATGACCCATTTGGACATTAAGAGGCTCTGTAGTTACCGTGGAAACACCATCATCTTCTACAATGTGGATTCACCAGTAAAACCGATGGAGTTGGATGGACACACTTGGTTTATAGGGGTGTGTCAAAAAAATCAATTTATAAAAAAATCGCAATTCTCATTTACTGTGATTCAGAATCGATTTAAAGTGTCCCAAAATCAATTTAAAAAATAAAACAAATCTGCTGGCAGTCTGCCTCTGTTTTGTAAGCGGGACGTCCTGACATCATCACGCAGCTGGTTCTGGAACATACACATGGAGGATGTAGGGTTAGCTATGGGGTTAGCGGCTAGTACGATTAGTGGCTAGTGCGATTAGCGGCTAGCGCATTGACACGCCATCAGATGGCATTAAATAATGTGAAAGGATGAAAATGTGTACGTATAGCATGCCAAATGCAGTAAACTGGCACCATGTACAACAGTATTTGATGAGATCTGTCAGCAGCCATCACCCAGAGCTCAAGGACACGGTGACACAGTCGGCCACCAGCAGCAAACCAACGCACACTGCTGTGCCTCACCAAACTATCTGCCAAGCATGGATAAATGTTTAAAAATTAACGAATGTGAAAAAGACATTTTAATGTCTGCTTTTGTCATTCTGTCTTGCAAAGCAGACTGGAGTAGATCATGAGGATTCTTTGCACACCTATAGACTGAAGCAGAAATCATTATGAATCAAATTGTTTTGAATCGAAAATTGATTTTGAATCTAATTGTAGCCCCAAAAATCAGAATCAAATCGAATCGTGAGATAGTAAAAGATTCCCATCCCTATTGGTTAATGTTCAGTTAATGAGAGATTGGACTGAAAAATATAATTTTTCTTCACTTTTCTCTGTTTTTGGTACAATAACCCTCAACTTTAATCTGAGCCTTTAATGGACATCTACATGATCAGTAAATATAGGAAAATACATAATTTCCACTTAAAAATGCAAAATACAGAAAATAATAACAGAGTAAATGGTAATAAGAAAGGTTAAAAATAGAGGACAAATTCATTTGGAACTGCCGCAAAAGTAACACTGGGTTTTCATGGGTTAAAGGCCATTTTCTTAAATTATATAAATACAAGAACTCCCACACTGTGTTTCTTGTCAAGGCATGGTATATATGATCAGTATGGTGCTACTTCTGTCTCTTTTTCAGTCAGACAAAACCTTTAATATAGTTAAAAATGTGCAGTGTAAAGGACATTTTCATTTGCATGGTTTCCAGGTGACTTTGGGATATTATACACTATAAATTGCATCTGTCTCTGTGAAAAGTTGACTGGCTGTAACAAGCTAAAAAGAGAAAATTGTAGCTGCCCAGGTTGTTTACCTCAGTGAACACAGGATTGGGACTCTAAATTGAAAGACAGGATTATAGAGAAAATCTGGGATAGAGATCAGGGTATGTCTACTTCAAAAAGAGCTTGGTCAACAAACCCATCCCCTTTCTCATCCCATTGAAATGACACCCTTTGCTTGCCTTCTCTCTCCCTGCTGTCTCTCAATATCTACAATTCCTGAGCCAATTTGATATGCAGCAAATGTATCCTGTATAGTCTTACTGCTGAATCAAATTTGACACCTTTCTCTCAAGAGCTGGATTTTCACCTGCTGAATCTTCTCCGGGGGCTCTTTACAACCTTTCTTTGGCTCTGTGTGGAAAATGGCTGAGATTATGCAGCCGTGCTGATTCTGGCTTTAGATTAAGGCCAGGAATTCTCAGGTCCAGCAGAGATAAGTCCAGACCAGGTGACTTTAGCAGAAAAAAACTGTCTGTTGGGAGTTTAAACAGCCTGGGTATCTGATACTGGAAGCTATGATCAGGAGATACAGCGGCGGACATTCTGAAGTGTAGTCCTCTCGCGTACAACCCAGATACACATAGGTTATCTTTTAACATCGTAAAGAGCCACTGTGTTGCTCCTCAGGGGGTTTGGGGGATGTAGTTGTGGAAAAATCCAGCTGTTCCCAACGGACGACTGTTTCAAATTCATCCACGGCTGGAAACAAATCTGTCGTATCCGCTCCAGATATGGATGGTAGCCGTGGAGCTCAGTGCAAGGTTTGATGAGACTTTGATCAACAGGATTTTAACATTCATGATACATGGTACATGATTTATGATGCTTGGTGGTGGGGGATAGATTACTGAATGGATTGTTTCTTGGAACTGAAAAAGAACATGATAACAGTGATGGAATAATAAAGAATGGCATTGATTCTGACCTCAAGCATAGATGTCTGATCAGTTGTGCGAGGAAATCTGTAATTCAGCTAATGATTATGAGCAACATAAATTTTTTGTTATTGTTTCTGCTTTGTAAATCTCTTAGTGCAGAATGAGCTGTATTTCAGAGGTGTAGGAGTAGGGCTGCACGATATTGTGGGAAAAAAATGATATTTTCTGTGGCATACTGTATAATACAGTTGTACATTTTATGGTTTCAGAAATGCCCCCTGAATATTCTAATATGGCTCAAATGCATGTATATACATGTCACCTGCAGGGGAACGATTATGCCTTCGTACACAGGAATTATCGCAATTGCATGTATAACAGCTCTCCTGCTGTTAATGTCCCTTTCCTATTTCATTCTGGTAGTAGTATCATGGTAAAAAGTAGAATTTACCTGTGCAAAAGCTATAATAATAATAATAATAATAATAATAATGCAGAGATTGTACATTTTAGTGTGAGCTATCTTTCTTAAACTTTAATGTTGTACTGTTGTAATATTTTCAATATATAAAACAAATGGTATATGATACAGACCGGATGGGACTTTTTATTTGTTGTACTTATTACAATGACAATAATTCTATAATAGAATTCTATTCTATTCTATTTTATTCTATTCTATTCTATTCTAGGTGAACGTTGTAACTACTCCCCTGAAGTGATTTTGGAAGATGATTCTAACATTAATGTTTCTAGGTTAAGGAAGACTATTTAATAGCAAATATGTGTTTGTGTGATGTCTTTTGCTGTAACTCTGTAAGTCTGAATGTTTTGTGTTCCACTTGTTGACTGTTTGTCATTGTTGCTACCAATTCGTCACCTGTTGATATATGCGGCCTTCCTTAGAGTATAATGTTTTGACAAACAGGCTGGTCCAAAATAACCAATGGTATGCTTTACATTTAAGCTTAAAATCAACATCATCATCAGACTAAGATTTGGGGAAAAACATTAACAGGGGTGGCTTAAAAAGATCAAAACTAAGAGCAGAATGACATGGAAGACACACCCTGATCTCCTATGAGTCCACTTTGGTGTTCCACCATGACCACTTCAGCCACTTTTTGCTGTTTAATAGTGTCACTTGGTCCATGTCATAATTATGATTTCTAGAGACTGTATTCATTGCTTTATATTATATTATAATTCCATCTATTTTATAAAAGCCAAGTGGCCTCTGTGTGTGTGCATGTGCGTGTATCCAGGAATTCACACAAAATCTGGAAAGAGCTGACTGCTGCAGTTTGGCATACTGATGTATTTTTGGTCAAGGAACAGACTAGCGAAAACAGCAAGTTGATAGGGCCAATATTTTGGGAGATATTAGTAATTTTGGAATACAATAGCCTTACACTCACGTTGCTATGGCCAGAATGCTTTGGCGGTGACTGCTGGACATATATGATACAACATACAGGAATACACAACAGCATAAAAACTACCACATCTAGAACCTGTGGATCCCCACGGGTCAACGCGATTGTTTTTCTTTATTGTTGGAGTTCTTTGTACATGATCAAAATAAATTCTGAACAAACAAACAAATTCGGAATTTGCACACACTTTTATACAGTACCCAGCACATCAAAAAGGCATGCTATAGGGGTATAGGGGCGCACAAAAATGAACAAAAAGGAACAGAATGAACAACAATATAAACAAAAATAAACAACATAATGACCTTAACAGATTTTTTTTTTTGTGTTGATCACTGCCTTAAATTAATTTTACTCAGAAATAACATAGAAGGGAGCAAAAATTCAGAGAATATGATGTTGTAGATGTCTCAAAGAACAAACAAAGGAGTTTAAGTTAACAATGTCTAAGGATTTGTACATTTTTTTCCCCGCTCATCGAAAATTCAGGCCATAGGGACAACAAAAATAAACAAAATAATCTCCAGAAATTGAGGTTGGTCGTTGTCTCATAATAATTTTACTCTGCTTGTTTGCACATTATTTCAGAGAATGTCTGATGTCTAAGACGTCTAATGTTGTTTTCTGTCTCCAACTCTGGGTGTTGAATATAGATGCAAAGGGCTTATGACTAAATATCAGTTTGTAGGAGTGAGAACAGGCTCTCACCTCCATTCAGCTGTTAGCGGCTGCAGACTCAGAGTTTTCTAGAATACCGTCAGCCTGGTTTTACACTGATGCTTTGCCTAAACACAGCACTTGCGTAAAAATATTTTCAGTTCATTGAAAACCTGTGACTGTGACCACACCAGTCTAGGTAGTTACAATAATGGGAAACACTTATCAGCATCATACTCCGTGCATCCAAGACATGTAGATTCTAATGTAATTGTTCTGTCATGCTGACTTCTCTGTTGAAGATTAGGGATGGAAAATTGCTTTTGTATGAAGCAGCAAAAAAAAAAACATTCTCTTCCTGCAATATGAACAGTGAACATTATTCATGGGTTTCTGTTTTGTATCTTGAACAAAGCTTGAGTTGCTGAGCTGTTATGTGTTATTACAGGCTTGGAAACACTTCAGTCATCTACAGGAACATTTTTATATTCTGCCATAATAAGCTCTCTATTAGGACCTGTAAATTATTTAACACCACCGAACAGTGACATGATTGACATATCATTTAATTCCTGGTTAGAATCTACATAATTTTTTTTATTAGTTATTGAAAAACATAATGGAAGGATTGTTATGAATCTGATATGCCTTGAGTGTTGAGGGACACAAATAACTCTATGAATGAATGAATGAATGAATGACTGTTATCGCATAACAAACCTAGCGTACGTATGATGAAGGCAACACAACAGGGAATAATCAGAGTAATGCGAACACAGAACAAGAGGTTATGCCTCCGTTTGGATTTGTGTTTGAAGGGATGTTGGAGATCTGCATTCATTGCTGTCTCATTCAGAGGCGGCAAAATCCTTTTCTCAAATCACTTTATGTTGATGAACTAAGACGGAAAGTAATTTATTTCCCCGTGAAAATCCCTGTTAAGATTAAACTTTATAATCCCCTTTCTCAGAATAATTTCACTCACAGGTAAGGGATATAATTCAGTAAAACAGGACACCAAAAATATCATTAAGGTGTGTTTTCTCTGAAGTTAGAATAATCCTTCCTACCAAGCTTCATTTCAAATGTTGCTGTTTAATATCACAGTCAAATATTTGGGAATGTTCAATGATGTATCTGTAAGGAATATAAATTATGCATAGATAATAAATGCATGGAACGGTATCAAGGTTTTCTGTCTCTTCTCTCTTATGTAAAATGTTGCTGCAGGCCTGTATACTGTCTCCTCACCATGGAAAAATGTTATTATGGACTGAAATAAGTGAGAGAGAGAGTCATTTTCTCATTATATTGAAATGTAAAGATCAACTTGACATGTTAATTAAAGGATTTCACATTGTCTTTAAGTCATACATTGAGCTGTGCATCTGTGATGGTGTGAATTCTGCACTGAAACAGTTTTTTTTGTTCCATTGTTGAGATCGTGTGGTATTTTATTATACTTACTTAACCCTTAAAGCATGCCTTTCATCACAGTTTTTTTTTTTTTCAAATTCGTAAAACCCGAGCGATAGCCTTATTATCACTAATCCATTAGTCTTTCCATGCTTACACACCTGAATCATTTTCTTCACGGTGGATAACTTCATAGATGACTCCATCATAAACACGGTCCGCTTGTTTACATAACAAACCGAAATGTCAGTCAGGCCTTTTCGGATATTTTGTCGCAAAATGCATTGTGGGAGCGGCTGCTTTAAACACCTGAACAGCCGCCTGAACCACAAACATTTACTGATCTAAAATATTTAATAACTTTTCATCCACTAATCCTATCAATGTTTTGTAAAAATACAGGTAAAATTTCACAGCTTTTTACTGGCATCAAGTGTGTCTTATTTGAGGCTGTGTAGTGACTGTGGAAATGCTGTCATTTTCTGCAGCACTGATTCACCAATAAAGCCCATGTTTGACAAATGCAGTGGTTGTAGATGCTTATTTTTATGTTGAGTTAATGATATATTTGCCAAAAAAGACAGTTTTTCTCTAGTTACCTCCGCCAAGTGTAACGGCGGAGGTTATGTTTTCATCTGGGTTTGTCTGTTTGTCTGTCTGGCTGTTAGCAAGATAACTCAGAAAGTTATGGACGGATTTTCATGCAATTTTCAGGAAATGTTGATACTGGCACAAGAAACAAATGATTAAATTTTGGTGGTGATCAGGGGGGAACAGGGGGCGTCAGATTTCTTGTTTGTTCGTCTGTTTGTTAGCAAGATAACTCAAAAAGTTATGGTTGGACGGACGGACAGGGGGTTATGAAATTTTCAGAAAATGTTTATACTGGCACAAGTAACAAATCGAGGGGGGTTCACTGATCTGCCTTGGCGGAGGTCTGTGCTCTCCGAACGCTTTTCTAGTTTTCTCTGTTTTGATACAATAACCTTTGCATTTACTCTGAGTTTTTAAGAACATCTGCATGATTTGTCCATTTAATACAGAAAAATACTTGATTTTCGTGCAAAAATCCAAAATACAGAGGATAATATGATACTAAATGATGATAAATCTGTTAGGAAAGGTTAAATGTGCAGAATAATTCATTTTGAAGTCTCCACATGTAACTTTTTAAGGGTGAATAATCACGACTTTTATTCTATTAATGTTATTATGTTGGTGCGGGCAGGATATTGATAATATCAGTACACATCAGGCTGTTTTGCATAGAAAATGTCCCTGAAAATGTTCCCCTCATCTACATGCTTGAGAGAACAGTGCAGCTGATCAGTGGACTCTCTTTTCTCCGTCTCTTGCTAATTGGAGAATGTGTGCACACAGACACACTTTAAGAACTTTCACTTCTTTCCCTAAACTCAGCAGAGGGAAACAAAACCAATATTGAAGATTTAATTCCTATCAGCGCCGCATGAATTAGCTTTGTTGAACTGAAAGTGACGCTCATCAAATCATAAAGTTTCACAAATTGTACCGTGAAAACATCACAACAAAAGGTAACAATATGCAAAGTAGTCAGTTTCACCACCTCAAAAATCATCTGCCACAGTTTGTTGAGACAGTGAAGTATTGTTAAAAGGAACCCTGACTATAAAGACAAATAGGTTTTAAAACACTAAGACTGGACTCTACTACTAAATAAAATTGTTAAAAGTATATAAATGTGTTATTTATAGAAATCTTTGTTTTTTACAACATAATTCTATTAATGGGAGCGGCCGCTATTTTGCGTGCACATTGCATTCTGGGACGTTGATGTCAAAAGGTTGTACTTGAGGCAACACAAAGCTAATGTTCAACTGCTCAACTTTTTTACGGAGAAAAATGATCACAAAATGCCTCACTGTGCTGCTTTTAGTTGTAATATCTAGTCTGAAGGCCACAAGGGAATGAATGTAAGTATTCACAGCATTCGACAAAAAAAGAAACTTCGAAAACAATGGGAAAATGCGTGTGTACAACTTCCCAAGGACCAGCGGCTGTGTTTCCATCATTTCAGCCTGGACACTTTTGAGGATTGTCATCATCCACGGCTGGTTAACCTGTAAAGCCTGAACTGTTAAATCAATGACAGAAAATTCCAGTTCTTTGAAACTGGAGCCTTCATTGGTCCTTCTGAACCCCCAAACTTTTTTTTTTTCTTCAAATATTAATTTCCATGTATGAGTTTCAGTGTCATATTGTGTTTGATACATGGGATCTCAATGCTCAGATATTATTTTTGAACAAACAACAACATAATACAACACAAACATGTCTGAAAAATTGGCAATTCCTTTTCAAAATTGTCAAAGTTCTGCCTCCTTCCTCATTAATGACAATCTTGTAGTGTCACTGGAAAGGCCTCTGGTGAATGAAGAGTAGGGTTAGAACTTCCCTTTCGGATGAAGCTTATAGTTAGGGCAGCTCAGGCTGCTCCTAGTTATTTTGCTTCTGTTGAATTTCTGTAAATTGGCTTAAGAGTCTGTTTAGACCAGCTCTAAATGTGAAGTGTCATGAGATAACTTTTGTTGTGATGTGACACTATAAAAAAAAATATGATTGATTGATTGATGCTTTTGCTATTTACTTCCGTAACCTTGAATTCTTGGTTGGTTGTGATATTCAGTCTTTCTGAGCCATAATTAATGCTACAGTTAATACAACACCAACATAGCAGGAGAGTAACAGCAGATCTTTAACTCAGTAGCATGTCATTCACAGACTCACACTCACATATTTCACACAAATACAATGGAACCTATGGACGTGAACTGCAACTGAAGTAAACTACCATGTTACACTTGCACATCTAATGTATGTTACTTAATAAATAACATGCTCTAACTGATAATTATTGTAACTACATAATAATCATCTAAAAAGTCTTAAAATATTACTATGTAACTTAATTATGGAAAATTCAAAGCAAATGTAATGTGCAGACATGACCAACTTTACACCATTAAGAAGCACATTTTGTTGTGTTTTTATACATCAAATATCAATCAAGTATATATATATATATGTATGTGTATATATATATATATATATATATATATATATATATATATATATATATATATATATATGTATATATATATATATACTTGATTTTATTGGTTTTTCAGTGGGCGTATGTTGTCACTTTATCATTTTTCTACTTGATTAGAAAAAAAAGGAACGAAGAGATTGATTTTGATGCTGCAATACAACAGTTTCTTTTTTTCTTCAAGTGGCATTGCCCCTCTGCCCACTCACATTCGCACTGTCATTCACCTGGAAAATACATTAAAAGTTTCTTCAGTTTTTTGGCACTTTTTATTACTTTGTAGGGTCATCTTTCTAATTAAATCTTCATTTTTTCCTCTCGTTGCTTTCTACTGTGGCTCATTTTTCTTTTTTCCTGTTCTCTTCCCTCTATAGTTGTTTAATGGCTGCCACTAACGTAACATAATTTCTGATAATTGCTCTAATAACCACCTCACTACGGCTGTTTTGTCCAGCCCATAGAGGTTTCGCCTCTGCATTTTTTTTTTTTAATGTAACTACAAAGTCACAAAGTCTGGACCAGATGAGTTAGGTGTGAAATGTGTTAGAAGTCTAAATTAACTCTTCTGTCTGTTTTCAGTATTGGAATGACAGATATTAGGTAGAAACCAACCTTTAATCTTTGCATTTAAAGTAATGAGCAAAAAGTCTTATAATTTATTTTCAGGAGGTCTACAGAAGTATCAGAGTTTACTGTCGACAGGATTCATGCATGACAGGCACAAAATGCTGCCTCAATCAGTTGCCTAATTAAGTTATGATTTTGAGAAAACCCAGTAATGTTATCTCAGTAATGAGATCATTAAACCATGATCATGAGGAAAAATGTTTGACACCAAGATAATGAGATACTTCACTCATGATCTTTAAGATCATGGGAGTAAAATCTAAATTTGCATCCACAGCTGCCCTCAGCTTCTGTTCAGCGATTCTCCTGATTCAGCAGTGACATCCAGGCGGTTGGAATGATTTCTGTTTGACGTGATTGATGTTTATTGTACTTTGAAACCCCATCATGTTTCAGGAAAAGTATCATTATTAATAAAATCATGGATGTTAGACTGAAAGATTTGCAAGTTAAAACTCCCAGCAATCTCCCATTTTAACAGTGTCAACTCTTTGTACACTTTGTACTTCTGTTGTAAATTGATACTTTTCAGACTTTTTTGGGTCCCGGTTATAACTTATAATGTCTTAAATATGAATGAGGACAGTGAAATGGAGTTATTTGCGCAGCTGCACATACTGAATCATCAAAGTGATTCCCTGACTAGTTAAATCCAGCTCTAATAACGAGAGAAAACACAGACTATAGCGACAAATTTTGCTAGAGAAACAGGAGATTGTAAAGATTAGCGGTAAAAGGTGAGATTCAGCCCATAAATACTATGAATAACACACGCTATAGCTTGAGGCTCTATAACCAAAGACTATTTTAATTCAATCTTTATTTAACGAGGAAAGATTCATTTAGATTAAATATTCCCGGCCACAAATACACAATCATATTAAATAGGAGGCAAGAATAGAATATGTGCAAAGAGAGTAGTTTAAGTATTAAATTAATTAGGAAAAACATTTATAGCCATGTTTTTCGCCTCCATGTCAGTTCCCTTTAAATAATCCAAGGAGACAAGATCCTTAAGTTTCAGTTTCAAGAAGGAAACTTTTTCAAGGAATAAATCCCAAAACTGAAGACTGTAACTACTTGCACTTTTTTGACAGATGTTTTGAGGATGTGGTGGAAGCAGATGTAGGATACATTTATAGATGAGAACATGTCAAAACAAACCATCTAACATTAGCATACAATACACAGCACTGTGAGGGCTTTAAAGTTCCTAATAGATCTCTAGTGATAATGATACATGCATGTAAATCACATCACCATAATCCAGCAAAGATAGAAATAAGATAAGATTAGATTAGACAAAATGAGATAAGATGAGATAAGATTAGACAAGATAAGATTAGACAAGACAAGATAAGATCAGAAAAGATAAGATTAGATAAGATGAGATAAAATAAGATTAGATAAGATAAGAAAAGATAAGATTAGACAAGATAAAATGAGATAAGATTAGACAAGATAAGATTAGACAAGACAAGATAAGATCAGAAAAGATAAGATTAGATAAGATGAGATAAAATAAGATTAGACAAGATAAGATAAGAAAAGATAAGATTAGACAAGATAAAATGAGATAAGATTAGACAAGATAAGATCAGAAAAGATAAAATAAGATTAGACAAGATAAGATAAGATAAGATAAGCCTTTATTAGTCCCACAACGGGAAATTGATTCTCATTGATTCTCACATTAAAAAACCCAGTATCAGTTTTTTTGTTTTCATTTGCTGAATATTTGAGAATAGTCGAGAAGGTCCAGTTCACATCACTGCAGCCTTAACCTGTGATCTGAACTGAATATAAGTATTGAACACCTTCACTCAAGGACAGAAAAGATGTGTTGTTAAAGAATATAGGCAAAACCAGAATTGTGTTTTTAATGGATTGCTCTGAATATACAGTACACTGGTTTGACATGAAACCATTTTCTTCAATTAAAAATGACTTGTAAAGAGCACATTATGTTATTAAAACTGAAAATCCACTTGTCTGTCAGGCATATTTTTACTCTGATTGAAGTCAGTTTGGATAATTGGTTAATATGTTGTAATGGAATCTGATGATTATCATTATGTGTCTCTTCTGTCAGTTATTCACTTACGAAAAGGCAGAAAACATCATTCATTACCAGCCATTAGTGTGGTGATCCCATCAACCCATGCAAACAGAAGTTTAGAATGCCTTAGTAGGTACTGTGTGAGGGAAGTGACTTTTCTTTTTTCTTTGGAGATATAAAAACCCAAACCTAAAAAAGAAAAAAATTAAATAAAATAAACAGCCTTAAACCACTGCTTTTTTCCTCCTGTTCTGTAGCAGGAAAGATGATTTATCCAGAGCTGACAGCCTATTCTTTACCACAAAGAAGGCTGCTGTTGACATTTAAACAGGATGTGTTCGTTAAAATTTCCATCCAGCTGTTTATATGCTGCTGCTTAAATTAGAGTAAATGTAAATGTTCTTTTTAAAGGTCACCCATATAGTGAAGGAATGTGGAGCATTGCAAACAGCTAAAACAAATTACACTTTTATCATAAACATGTAACAAATGGAAGCACAGTCGGGCAGTAACATTTTTGTACAAGCTTCTGATGAATCTCAGCATCTACAGGACAGTTTCATCTCTCTCACTGCTGGGATTCAGTATTGTTTCACAATGAAATTTAGATTTTTACTCTGAAAATTGCAGTCAAAAATAAATCAAAGCTTCTTTTATATGCAACTAACTAAAATTGATCCAGCCAGTAATTTTCTTGCTTTGCTTTATGAACGTTATAATCTGAATATTTACCATATCAAAAGAGACAACCAAAGAAATACATGTAAGCTTCAATCATTTATGGCAGTGTTTTTCAACCTTGGGTAATTGATAAAAATAAAAACTTACTAATAAAAAAAAATATGGTGAGTTCAGAGAAACAATCCCAACACATAAAAGACATGACAAACTGAAGCTGAAACTGAAGCACTGTGGTACTGTTTATCTTTCAAATGTTCATTGTGGTCAGTTTCAGATGCTGCAGCTCTTTCATAATTCATAGTTTGAGTTATTATTTGTTCAGTATTAATTGTCAGCCTTGTAAATCCAAGCTGGACTGACTGTACATATCCTGACCAAGGAAAATAAAATTCTCACTTTGTACATTTTTTTTTTTAATTTTTATTTCAAATATTGCATTAAAATCAAACAACAAAATAATTATATAAAAGAAAGTCAAACATTCAAAAAGGAGCGGGATGAAGTTTAACTTATAATGTCCTGCCCCCTTACCCCATCCTTCACCTACCCTAAATTCCTATGTCAAATTCCATAAGTAACTCAAAAATCCTCACATATCAGACTAAATTCTGACTATGCACAAAACAAAATTGCTGTAGATATCAAGGATAGACTGTCCATTTTGCAGCAGCATTTTACACTAAAATAAACACTGTCCCTTTCTTTTTTTTTTTTTAATTTTAAAATATACATTTACATAAACATGTACTTAGACATGAAGAACCACGCAGACACAATACAAAAAAAATACAACAAACGTAGAGACCTATTAAACACAAAAATGGGAAAAAAACCACAACAAAATAAACAGTATTATCAACTCCTCTTTACAATGCTCGGGGCTGATTATGACTTAATATAATGTATACTAACAACTAATTTCTCCATCAAGAGGACATAGGAGACAGCAGGACACTCTTGTTGACAGTAGAGAAAAAAGGATTCCATTGTTGATAAAACTATAATCAATTTTAACTCTGTCCTTTTCACAGCAGTAATAGTGCACATCAAAGACAAAAATAAACTCTCTCCATTTCATAACAATAATACACATATCAAAAACAAAAGTACACTATCCGTTTCATAATAATAATGCACAAAAATAAACTGTCATTTCTTAGCAGTAATATACTTATCAAATCTCAATCTGGCTTTTCTGCCTCCATCCATAATAATATATATTATATATCCGAAATGTCATCTAAAATTATTTGCAACATAGTATAGCAAACTATTACATGATCAAAAAGCAAATTAATTTTAGCAAAAAAAAAAAGTCTCCATTTTGAATATCTGGGGTTGCCAGATATTTATGATCTTAAAATGGGGTCACGAGCCAAAAGAAGGTTGGGAACCACTGATTTATGGTCAAATCATTGTGTTTCTTACATGAAAAACTGACAAATTAAAGTCTGGACTCCTTGTAAGAGCAACAATAGTACAGACACCAGTATTCCAAAGCTACACAATGCAAAAAAAAAACAAAGAAAGAAAAATAGTTTAATTGTGCTTCCTGAGTGAAAAAACAACCACAAAAGTACAAACAATTAATTAACGGATGCATATTCACCTCCCCAAAACCTCATTAGTCTACGTCTTTGCCTCCAATAATGACATCTACATCACACAGTACATGAGCACAAACATACCAAAATAGAAATGCTGCCATACAGGCATTAGGAGGGGCAGATAAGCTGAGAATGTGTGTGATGTTGTGAAGGAGCAGGCAGAGGAAGTTATGGGGGTTAGTCATTCTCAGCGTTGTCTACAGTCCTATTTCCTATTCCCTTGACATTATACTCCCTAGATTCGTTCTCGCTTCGTGTGAAAGCACCCCCCTCTTTGAAAGATCAACAGAATAGACCCTTGATGACATTAATAAGGACGCTGCAGCTGCACAAGAGACACAACAGCAGCGGGAAGGAAAGGAAACTAATTTCAATGCTGATGTGTGCGTGCTCCGACAGCGCCCCGGGTGGTCAATATGTGAGCGTGCCGTGAGTCCCTCTATTGTAGGTGTTGTAGGGAAACAACTGGTAAACAGCCACTAATAGATGGGTCTGCAGCCTTGTTGAAATAAGGTGAATAGCAGCCCCGCTTTAGTATAAACTACAATGCAATAAAAAAGACAAATCTCTTGTTTTCTTTCTGAGGATTTAGTGGTTGAGGGGTTTTATTAAGAAAATATCATTTAATGGCGTCACACATGCTCTATTGCAGACCATAATGCTTAAATGGCTTGTGCATGTCGTTAAAATACACTACAAAGAATAGCAATGATTGTGGGCTACAATATATGAGCCATTTCTACGTTAAATTTCCATCCCCTTAGGCTGTGAACGTCCAGCCCGGCTTCTCATTTTCAGAGAGAGAAAAATAACAATGCCTGTATGCTCTCACGCAAATAAAGTGCATCTGTTTTGCTCCTCATTTCCATGCAGCTGTCTGGGTCTGTGAGAGCTGATGATAGATCTTCTGACTTCCAAATGAGTTTCATGAGAGCAAACTTCATTTTTGCAATAAAATCTAATGTACAGATGTAGAGGATAATAGCTCATATAATGGTCTGTGCCTGTCAGAGCCGCCAAACACGGATGATGCATAACAGTCTCCTGCTATCTCCTGGTTTTTGTCTGTCTATCTATCATGAAATATGAGCGACCTCACAATGCTAAATTAAATAAACACGACAGATACATCAAACTGCATCTTGCATGTTTCTGCAGGCAGGTGTGAATAAAAGCAGCAACTGAAGTAGCAGTATAGTGAGCAGAAGGCCGTTAAGACCCAAACATCCACCATCTACCAACATCATCTACTGATCTAAGATGTCTAATACCTGCTGATCCATTAATCCTATCAATACATGTAAATAATTGGTGTAAAATGCAGTTTGTCATTTTTTTCATGTTAATCAGATATGATCCATTTAGATGTTCAGAGGCTCAGTCAACTTCTACAACACTGATTCACCAGTAAAACCCATGGAGTTGGATCAGTGACAGTGGATGGAGATGCTTGATTTATGTTCAGTTAGTGATAGATTTTGCTGAAAACATCACTTTTTCTTCAGTTTTCTTTATTGTTGACATAATAGTCCTTTCACGGAACCCCCCCCCCCCCCCCCAAAATACAGAAGAAAATATTACAATGAATTTTGATAAACCACTTAACCTCATAAAGCCTGAACCATTAAATCATTGACAGAAAATTCCAGTTCTTTGAAACTGGAGACTTTGTTGGTCCTTCTGAACAACCAAAAACTGTCAATTTCCATGTATGAGTTTCAATTCTGTATCATATTTGATACATCGGGTCTCAATGTTAAAATATTAGCATTTTTGAACAGACAAAAACATAATATAACACAAACATGTCTAACAAATTGGTAATTCCTTTTCAAAACTGGAAAAGTTCTGCCCCCTTCCTCATTAATGGCAATCTTGTAGTGTCACTGGAAAGGCCTCTGGTGAACGAATTCCTTCCCCCTGGTGGATTATCTGTATATTCCACTCCCATCCAATCCAATCCAACTTTATTTATAAAGCACTTTAAAACAACCACAGTGGACCAAAGTGCTGTACAGAAGACTAAAAGCACAAGAAAAATTAATAAAAGCATTAAAAAACATTAAAAAGCCAAGGAGAACAGGTGGGTTTAAAGAAGAGATTTAAAAACAGTCAAGGAGGATGCCTGTCTGATATACAGAGGCAGGTTGTTCCACAGTCTGGGACCAGCAGCAGCAAAGGCCTGATCTCCTCAGAGCTTGCACATTGTTCTGGGCACCATCAAAAGCAGCTGATCAACTGATCTGAGAGAGCGAGTGGACTGCATGTATCTAATTGTACACATCGGGTTTTTGAAGAAAAAAATATCACACAGATCATGTAGAGGGCTTTAAAACTCATGAATCAAATATGATACGTTTGGCGTTATAGGGTCAAGGATGGTTAAATATAGAGAAATTAATTTGGGAACTGCAACGAATGTCACACTAGGTCCTTATGGGTTAAAACTGTATCCGTTGTGGCAGTAAGATCTTTAATCAATCCATTGTCCTCTTTTAATATTTAGGAAGGTACAACCTGCTGTGCTGCAAGAGAGACATGGTATTATTATAAACACACAGAGGCAGGCAGTGTCATTGAACTGCCAACCCCTGCAGGACTGTTCTCTGTTTCAGATGGGTTCGATGTCTGTTGAGACTGAACCAGGCCAGCTACACCCCTGCTATAATGGGCCTTATCTGACAGAAGGATTAGTGTTCAGCCGAGCAAAAACACCATTTAGCCATGGTCAGCTGGGAGGGCGCTAGAAAGCCCTATGTGATGCATTAGCTTTGTGATCTCTTAGCAAATGGAAGGAAACAGGAGAGCTCTGATTTCCCCTCATTACTGTAGCACATATTTATTGGAATTAAGGAAGAACGGACTGAACGTGTAAGAAAACATGGACGGCGATGTTAACCGAGTCGACTTCGCTATCCTTGTGTAAAGACTCGGAGATTAGATGCAATAGGCCGAATGAAATGACGGTAAACTTGGCTGCTTTGTCTGTATGAATTATTAGCAGGTGTTAAGATTAAAGCAAACATTAGAGCCAGCAGTTCTATCTAAGAAAAGATAGTATTTCGCCTGTGGTTTTCTGTTTTTGTGGATGAGGCTTTGACATGGATCAGTGGTTTATCTTTTGTTCCACTTCAAAGGATCATCTACCATTAACTTCCATCTTGGGGTAATTTGGTGGAACATTTCAGAATGCCACAGTAATACTTTAAGTGTTTAAATATATTTTCTTGTTTGATCAGGCATTTCCACCTGCTGTGTCGAGGGGGGATAAAAGCCTGGAGTGATGGGGATGACTACTCTCAAAATATTAGTTCTGGCTTTTATTAGAAAATAAAACAGATAAAAATGTCCAAACTTATTTGTGTAGCACCACTCACAGTTTTTCAAAACAGCTGCACGTACACATGTAACAAACTGAACTAAGAATACAGACTAATATTAAGAATGACTGAAGACATTTCCATAGTGTGTCACTGCATCGCTGTTTCTATAGCAATAGTTAACTTCAACCACCTGAGCTGAAGATAATGTCAAAGCATGAGCTCCTGCATCTGAAAGAGTAATCTGTCACAAACAATGGATGGTGCCCCACAGCCCTACTGGTTTGGAACTGACAACTTTGTGTAGCAGCTGGCGTTTCTTTGACCCCGGTGTTGAGCTGCTCTGTCTGTAGACCGAGCAGCAGTGATTCATCTTCACATGTTGCCCTTTACCTTAACTCCAGGAGAGGATCTGGACAGTCTACCAAGCTGTGAAGAAAAAAGACTAAAAAACAAAAAAACACTTTATTTTCAAAAAAGGAAACAATTTGCTGCACATCAGTATCTGGCAGATGCTGTGCACTTTTGATTTTGGGCCCTTTGTATCATAAAAATCCAATTCTATCATCTTTTAGTCATTGTTTAGCAGCATGTATTTGCATGTAAAGACAGTTTGTGCTAGAGTTCTTCTTCCTTTTTTAACTCAACTTTTAGTAAGTGTTTGACAGTAGCTGTATTGATTTTTCCTTTTCATCTGAATGGAAAACTGGCACTGTTTCGCTGAATTGTGCCCGTGGAATCAATGGATGGTGATTTACTCATCATTTCTCTTCTTTCTTTTTTATGTAAGACAAGTCTCTTCAGTAATACGCAGCAGTAATTACCAGAATGGAGAGTTGTAAATTGAAATGGTATAAAGCAGTCTTCAAATGAATGACTTAATAGGGGAGTCATTTCCTTCCTTTATTTTCTTGTCTTTTGGAAATTATTTTCTTGAGCAATAGCGATACTCTTAGGGAACTTCTACCACTGTGACGTCATAAATGAGGTTCTAAGTAAAGAAATACAATACAAAATGCACATTTCACCATGCCTGGGCACTGTGTTGTTTATAGGAGTTCATCAGAGTGTGCAGAGTGATGTATGACATGGACATTTCATCCTAGCACATGTGATTCATCAGACAAGGAACTAAAAAAAAACAATACAGTTAAGTCATTGAAAACCAGCAGTGAATGCATTGTTGCATATATATGCTTAATTCTCTTTGAACAAACAGTAGCATGATTGTTTTTGCTTTGCAATATTTGTTTCATCATATTCCCCAAGTCCTACAGTAAAAAATCTTCTTCCTCACATTTGTTTATATCTAAGTCAGCTGAGATTTTGCAGCATTTTTTTTTTTTGTTTTGATGCAATGAACGGCAACCCTAGCAGGTTGCTATTGATTCTACAGGCTTGATGAATCAATCATCTGCCTCCTGCAGGTATGTACTGTACATGCTGAGCGAAAATAAGGATCCTTTTTTCGCTCCATCTCCTGCTGAGTTCCTCCTTCACTGATCTCATCTGAGCCTCTCCAGAGATATCCATTATCTTCTACTGTCTATAGAAGCTTGTCACACTCCATGCGTGGTATGTTCCTAAATCAGCTGCCGCCACTGGAGACGAATCCAAAGATGCTAGAATTAGCATATCCTACATTAAGCACTGTTACTCGGAGGGGCTGCAGTATACCATATGTACCGCCTATAGTGACATTTTTGATTTAATTTTTCTTTTCAGACTCAATAATGTTCAATGAAAATATCAAGGACAACTGAAAACTGATACTGACGTTTTATTTCATAAAATAAGAAAGGAAGGAGTAAAGTCTCTGAAATGCTGTTTATCTGACAGCAAATAATATGCCCACCACAGAGGATTGCCAAGACTGTATCCACTTCAGCTCTCCACCTAAAGAAAATTTCCTATTTGAAGTGGCTGATACGAACAATTACAGGAATCACAACCCTTTTGTTGTTTCTTGTCTGACAAAATTTCCCAAAGGTGTTTTCCTGTCGCAGTATGGAGCCCTCCATTCTCCTGTTCCTGTCAGTCCCCCCGGGCCCAAACATGGACGTGAAACAACAGCCTTGTTGTTCAAACAGTGGAAGTGGTCAAATGAAATCAGCAGGGACACAGAGATCTTACCGGAATTAATTATAGAAAAAAACCTTTCTCTGCAAGGAGACAGAGTCTTGGAGGCATCTGAAATAAAATGAGAAACTCTCTGTAGCCTCTCTGTGTAAGTGTACAAATAAATAAATATATATACACACACACACACACACACACATATATATATGTATTATATAAGCACTGTGCAGATGTATTTTAAACACAGTATTTTAATCAGAAACTGCACTTCTGACAGTATGCATTTTATTTTTCATTGTGTGTCTTGTTGAACTTTCTGTAAACAGTCCACGCTGATATAGCACAATATCGTAAGTTACGAGTGTCTGAGGTACAATACACCCCCTGCTTCAATAATTCAGTTCTTACACTTGTTCAGAGGAACACCGTGCAGCAGATGGAGCAACACTTTACCTCTCGGAAGAAGAAAGAGAGAGAAACCAACACCCTGATCTGAGTCCATATGGGTGAGGAACACTGTTGGATGAGAACTTGTCAGTTTAATCGATCAAATCAAGCCGATGACAAATGTCACCTCCATTAAACAGACCTCCCTTCTCAGGAGCCTGTGAGACTGGGAATTGGGTTTTATTCAGACTAAGATGGATGGATCACAGCAGAATTAGGAGCTGCATATACAACTGAAGACTACATTTTACTGCTGTTATCTACCATTGTGCCTGTGTATTTTACTTTCATATCACAGAACCCACTTACAATCTAAAGCATCAAGGTTTAAGTAAGTGCAGATAGACACCAGCTCCAATTCTTACAGCGAACAGTTACCTCATTCAATTTCACAATGAATGTAATGTAATGAAGATAAATCCCAATCTACTGCTTACTGCAAGACACTTATTTGTTCAATGCAACAGTGAAAAATGTCAATTCAGGTGGTCATGTCCAATGTGGAAACTCCGTCCCCCCTGCACTGCAAATTCAACATAGTTTTCTTTTGAAATCAGTTCTTTGATTGAAGTATATCCAGCTCTCTGGTGTAGAAGCACTGGAAAGTTTACTTAAATCTTAAAAAGATGTTATGCAGTGCTTGTGCTCAGAGTTACAATTTAGTGACAAAACTACTTTTTAAGATCCACCTAGAATCATAAAGTAGTCCAAATATTACTGTATAATGTCTTTTTAGAAAAGTAACCAAAAGGTAAGGGAGAGTTAGAGCTCTCTGAAGAAGTAATATCCATAGTTGTAGTGCAGTCCTGTTTCTTTTTCATATTTTTTATTTTTTTTTTATTGGCAGTGTGTGAAATGTTGAAATGCACTAAATTGTCACTTTTTAGAAGGGCCAGGAGTGGTTTGCCTTCACAAAAAGCTGTTGGGATGAAAAGGCATGCTGTGATAGTGCAGACCAGGCAGAGGAGTCTATTAACTACTCATTTCATTATCTTGTCCGTCCATCCACTGTGTCTTCCTAGATAGCATGAATGAGTTACATTCTTAGTGTAAAAAAAGCAGTGCCTTATGTTGAGATCGTGCACACAAAAGGCCTGATACAACACATCACACATGACGACAGATGCTGCTGTCAGCCGCCATGAACATTAACAAGCTGCAAAGAGAGTCTAGCACCTTGTCAGGGTGCTATTCACACTCACAGGTGAACAGTATGTTGGAAAAAAAAATGTCACCAGCTTCATGTAGCTTGGAGCTAATATGAAATTCCTCAGGTTGACATTGATCTTTTCTTTTCAGAGGAAACATTACTGACAGGAACAGACAAGAGCTCATAACAAACTGTTATGAGCCAATCACTGTCTCTGTCAAACATGATTTCCTTAATACAACCCCACAGTTTTCCTGTAAAGTCAGTATTATTTGGGATGTCTAGACACAACGGTTTTGTGCAAACAAACAGTTCTGTGGATCCAAGTTGATTTATTGGTGATTCTGTTCTCATTTACAATGCAATTAGAAGTCTGCACAAGTAATCATCACTCCATTTGCAGAGCACGGCATGCTTGAACAAATTATTGATAAATCTTATTGCTCTAAAATGAAATTCTACCCAGCCACAACTTTTGAAGCTAAGTTTTCCCATGGGGATGACTTTTGAGAAATGCCCTTGGCACTCAAATTTGTATTAGCTGCTTACAAAGAAAGCCTGTCTGGGTTTGTCCCCTGCTAATCTATTGGCTCCGATTGTTGTTCTCTCTTCCTCCCCTGTTTTTCTATTTAAATTCCATCAAAAAGCATATGGCTTAATACAATAAATATTTGTCCTCTAGTCAGAAGAATGTACCCTCAAAGGGGGACTGGCACTATAAATCATGACAAAGAGGCCATCCCAAAGTACAGCCGTGTGCTCTACTGTGCTGCACTGCACCCACTGAAAAATTCTTTTAAGCAGATGTTGCACAAAACCAGAAGCAAAGTCTCCTAACAATAGTTTTTCAAACACTGCACTTCATTAATTTAATTAGTTTGGTCAAGTCCACAGAGGGTGAAAAAAATTGCACAACATTGATTAGCATTAATTAATATTGATTGGGATTAATCTAGTGGAACATGCGGGAGCTTAGGTGATGTCCCGTGAAGAAATGCCTGCATCGACTCACTTAATGATCACCATCCTTATTCCAACAGGAGGATGTTGACTAGAAGCTAGAGCTGCACAATATATCATTTGAGCGTCGTCACCACGATGTACATGGGCGCAATAGTCACAGTGCATTTCCTGCGATGTAGGAGGCAAATGAACCCAATGTGTTTGCATCTAATTTCAACCTGGGTACCTGACAAACACTACACACAGCGATCCACCTATCACAATAGTTCTTAATGAGTTTGCCGAAGCAGACTACACCCCTGTGCATGGAGTGAGTCGCTGATAACAACATTGAAAAACATGTGTTCAGAGAACGCAAACCTCTGCCAAGCACCCCGAACAGTGTGCGTGTGTGGATCGACTATTTCTTTTTAAATTAAACAGTTTCAAGGTTGTTCCATACAGCAGAAAAAGTTGAAGCTTGGTACCAGTCGTGTATGTCAAATTATATGAAATTCCAATCAATATTTGTTGAGTTATAATGAAAAATGTGTCGTAAATGGGATTTTCAATGTTAAATTGAAGTGTCCACAGAGTCCACATTCCACAGAGGAAGTGGACAATTTTGTGCCAGATACAAGATATTGTTATAAACTACGGGTGTATCAAATCGGAGTCGTTTTGAATTTTTTACGAATTTTCGAAAATTGCTCAATGATGAGAGATAGAAAAATTTGAGATTTTGTGACCTTGCTGTGACCTTGAACTTTGGCCTACTTGGCCCAAAATTTAATGGGTTCATCCCAGGGCCTAGGCCTATCTGTGGGTAAAATTTGGTAAAGATGGTTGGAATAGTTTTCCTGTATAGTTGCTAACAAACAAGCAAACAAACAAACACGCAAACACACAAAGCAAAGTGATCACAATACCTCCTGGTGGATGTAATGAGCAACAAACAAGAGAAAATCACCAAAAACTAAGACTTGGTGCCAAAAAGAAAAGCAACATCACTTATCTGGAATGATTTTGGCTATAAGAAGGGTGATATTGAAACATGTGTTGTGTGTCGATAGTGTCTTGCACCTGTTGCGACAATGAGAGGAAACACAACAAATTTGTTTAACCATTTACGTTGGAACCACACAGCTATTATATCCTCCAAAGTATTTATTCCTATTGCAATACATATCAGAGGGTTAGTAGAAGCTGTACTGCATGATGGGGAATAAGGTTTTTGTGCAGTAACTGAAAGAGATGGGTAAATGATTTCATGGATTGTTGTAGTAAAAGTAATAACATCTCATTTTGAGAAATTAAAGGGTAATATAAGCATGTGCTGATTCTGTTGTGCTGTGGAAAACACCATCTGAACGGAAGTGAAGACAAATTGTCCATGTAACTGCAGTGAGACTCAAATCTAATTTGGTTGAGTGGCAGAAAGCTCGGACATGAAGACACTTTCAGTATTTGATAAGTTACTGTTCACATGAATATTCTGTGGTCAATTAAGATTCAGAGGCTTTTTAGCTTACGCTGCTTTTATTGGAGTACATGCATTAGTTTGTTGTGTATTTCCACTGCACTAAAGGATGTGTGTATTATAAAAATAAATAATGCTTTTTTTATTTAACATTTCTTTGTGCAAGCTTTCTGAGAACATTTTTAATACATTTAAGAAGAGATGCAGACAAAACAGACCCTTTCAAATAGTGGTGGCTGGTTGTGTGTATTTTAAGCCTCTGTCTTCTTGGATGTTTATCGGTCTGTCGTCTCTTTGTATTGTTTTTAATGGATATTTTATCTTCAGTAAAGACTCTTGAACTCTGTCTTCTAAATGCTCCTACAGTAGTTTCTTGTTCTTATTGAACACTTTATTCCCTGGAGAATTGTTACAAAAAAAAAAAAAAAAAAAAAACTGAAGGGAAACAAGAAATAACAAGTAAGACTGTAGCTGTAGGTGCAGTTTCTTTTGTTTAGTTTTGTTTTTTGTTTTTTTTATCATGGGTCCAGAGAATTAAGTGGACCCATCCACGAATCTCACTAAACTTTCAGCTGCAGAATCCAAGCCTAAAGCAGTGGTTACAGCAACTAAAGCAATGTGTGCACCCATTCCACCGAGAAGCAATAAACACATCCTTCTGGAACATTGTCTGTAGTTATCAATTCAAATAAATCCTTCACCCATAGACCCCGCACGGCAGAATTAAAAGTTGACTCAGGGGAGGCAGTGGTGTATGGCCAGCCATTATGCTCTGGTAATTTGATTATACTGACTCCGGGCAGCATGTTGTGCCTTGCTCCTGGGGCTGGAAAATATCAAATTAATAATTGCAATTGACAGGCAGTCCATATGTCAGTGTGTCGAGTTAGGTGGTTGAGCTGATGGTCTGTTTGCCTAACTCCCCCGCCCCTCACTCTGACATCTGTGCAGCAAGTTATCAGCACCAGAAGACTGCTGGGAGCTCAGTTTGTGTAGTTATTTATTCATGTTTTCATTCTTCCATCTACTATGTATTTTTAGGAAATGTGATACAAAACTTATGGCCATTGTGTCCTGCCCATCTTTGCCTTTCCTTTTTTTGTTTTTTGTTTTTTTCACTCACATGATCCTTAACTTAATTCTGTAAGAATACTTAAGATTTCAGAGATTTCAGATTTCTTTATTGTCATTTGACAGCACAGTGTACATACAGCACAGAGCACATCAAATGAGACTGCGTTCGATGATTAGGGAGATGGGGCTGCTGCTCCTAACTGATGCTCCATCACTGAACCCTTTTCTTTGAAATTTGCAGTGAAGAACACAAGATAATGCAAAGCACAAATATAAGACATCATACAGTTTTCACACAGTACACGTGGACACATGTTGGAATTTTTTCATGGATTTGAAAGGAATACTGGGGATAGGGTGAACAAAAGGAAAAGGTAGACAGTGGATGAGATTTGGGGTTTGGGGCATGGAAAAGTGTATGTGTGTTGTGTATTTGTGGAATGTGTGTGCAAGGTAAGAGACAACAGTGGGTCATTCTGTCCTATGTTTGGTATGTTTAAAACACAATTCAAGAATGGTTCGACAGGTCAAAGGTCACTCACAGCTAAAGTTCAAAGTTGTTAAGTTGTTCCTTCTTAGGGGATTTTTTTGTAAAGCCACATGGAATTGAGGATGAACTGAGTAGATTTTGGTGGGCCAAGGTCAAAGGTCAAGGTTAGTGAAACTGCTTATAATTAAGTACATGGTGTATGGATAGTGGGTGCTAATGTTGTAATCAGGACCATTTAAACTGAGGCCAAGTTGTGACCAATGAGACCGCCCCTGCCACATAATGTATAGCAACATGTAGTGTTAAGATCAGTTTAGGTTGATGTGCTTTGTTTCAGGTTGTGGTTTCAACATGTTTCCACTTGTCCGGAACATTTGGGCCTGCCTTCTTTAGTATAAAGAGTCCTTACTCCCTCTGCACTGTGCCTTTTGTCCTGTTCTACACATTTTAACACCACACTACACTACACATTCACACATAGACACTTAAAGGTGGGGTAGGGTCAAAACACAGTAATGGTGCCCTGGGTGTCAGAACATTTTTTGTTTCATTGAAATTTAAAATTCTTACATCATTGTAAAAAACAAACTCAAATTTTCAGATAATTTAAGTTTCATTAATACACACTCAGTACTTTTTCTGTGAGACACTGGGAAACATAAGAGGATAAAAATTGCCTCTCTGACGGGACACATGGTCATATTGGCCAAGGCCAGAAATTATTTTATTTTTTTATGTTTTTATTATTCAAATATGTTAAACTAATTAAAAGTAATAGTTTAACATAGATAGCTCCTTGTTTTGCATAATCCCTTATGGTCCAACTAAAGTAAAAATGAATTTAAAAGTGAAATTTAGCAAAACTAATTTGTCAAATTGTCTCTAAAATGTCCCGACAGAGAGATTTCGAATACCGTGTTTTGACCTGGTAGGAGATGTTTTCCTGGAGCATTTATTACTATATTGCTTAAAATCCCCTTCACACCCCGATTACAACCAATTAATTAAATGCTCTCGCACAAAAATAAAAAAATTAGTCACCTGTGGAACGGACAGGACTGAAAAAACATCATCCAATGATTTTAACCAGCCCATCAAAATGATTGAACGGTGATATGTCTATTAAACTCAATTGTCATTTGTCCCTCCCCCCTCTTTGTGCATGAATCGTGCGTTCTCAGAGGCTTGGAGCACTTATACAGGATACGCAGCCAGAGCCAGAGCTTGGCTATATTAGCTATACTAGGATGGAAAGTTCACCAGCAAACTGTTTTGTCACTAACATAAATCACTAGGGAATGTAACGTTAGCCAGATAGGTATGAATTAGGGCTGTTCAGTAAGAGCGGGGGTGTTGGAGGAGACTGAAGGAGGTATGCATGAGCCGTTTCTCAACATGCATACTTCTCTGTTCTTCCGTTCTCGCGTTCTTGTGAAATGTCATTAGTCATGGCCCAAGTACTGTTCCAACTGCAAGTTCGCAACCAAGAACGCATGGAATACCTGAATGTTGTTCTTGTCAGCAAGCTTAAACCAAGGATGCACTGGTTGGTGACTTGTGTAGACTTGGCTGGGAAATAATTCCCAAGGTGCAGTTCTTGCCGGCTTGAGCGGGACCCAGGCATCTAGTTAGCCCACCAGTTTGACCGGGACCCAGGCGGCTGTCCCCAGCTGAACCGACGACTTGTACTACAGTTTTGAAAAATATACAAAATGTATACAGGGTGGGGAAGCAAAATTTACAATATTTTGAGGCAGGGATTGAAAGACAGTGTATGACGAATTAGTTGATTGAAAGTCATGAGAATTTATTTGCGACAAGAAAATTGACATAATAGAAAATGTTTGTATTCTATGTGTCCTCCTTCTTTCTCAATAACTGCCTTCACATGCTTCCTGAAACTTGCGCAAGTATTCCTCAAATATTCGGGTGACAACTTCTCCCATTCTTCTTTAATAGTATCTTCCAGACTTTCTCGTAATAGTTTTGCTCATAGTCATTCTCTTCTTTACATTATAAACAGTCTTTATGGACACTCCAACTATTTTTGAAATCTCCTTTGGTGTGACGAGTGCATTCAGCAAATCACACACTCTTTGACGTTTGCTTTCCTGATTACTCATATGGGCAAAAGTTTCTGAAAAGGTATGGATAATAGTGTTAGGTATGATTATGACATCAATATATGTTTGGTTTCAAAACAATTGATGTAGTGCCTGCTGAGAAAAAACAACTAAATGTTCATTGTAAATTTTGCTTCCCCACCCTGTAAATGACATGTAAATACTAGTACAAATGTATTGAAATGAAATCGAGTGACATTGTGGTGATTTGAGGGAAATACGTTATGGAGCAGATGACAGATATACAGCAGAGACAGGAAGGAAAGTTCACAAGTACGCAGCCATTCCAACACAGATAGATTTGAGTTCTTGGGAGGTACGTTCTCTGGGACCATTCTTACCAAGACCATACTCGCTGAGTTTGCAAGATCGTACTCTGCATTCTTGGTGTTGAGAAACAGCTATGGATGGAATTGTGCAGCGCTCGTGAACCCTCAGGAACAAGCACTGTGCGTGCCAGTACTCTGGAGGCCTGGCTTCGGGGGGATGTCTGAAGAAAGGGGTTTGGACTTTTGAATTGTGTATTTTCAAAATATAGCTGTGCGTACCATTTTTCCAGGATCTCCTACCCCACCTTTAAGCTATTATGCTACTGACCAACATACTCCACTACTTTCAGTACTTAAATACTACTTAAATAGAGGAGAATTCTCAATGTTAAATCAGTCAAAGGGAGGTATTTCTCCGAGTGACTCATAAATGCTGATTAAATTTTTCTCAGCATCTCCATTTCATATTATTTTCAGATGCTTACGGTCTAATGACAGAAAAACGCTTTATATTATTACGCCTGAGACGGATCTTCCTTCTTTGTTTGGAGTGTCTCCTGAGGTTTCTTCCTTTTTGCAATGAAACAAAATTTTTTTAAGGTGTTTTTGGGGGAGTTGGGGGGGGTGTAAAAGTCCAAACTGATGATCTAAAGATAGAGTGTAATATCTTAGGGAGTAGCAGTTCAGGAAGTATAGGGGCAAAAGTGAAATCAATTATATGTGTCCCCTGAATGAAGGGCAATGCGTAACTTTAAAAGCCCTAAAAGACCATGTACTCTTGTGAGCTAAAGGGGAATCTGGGGTTGGACTGTTAATTTAAAATATCTAACAAATAATCTGATCTGACACTAGATATCGTCATTGAGTGTACAACCTACACAGAAGCCCTGCAGAAACAAGCACACACCACAGGGGATGGAAGTAGTGGGAAAGGAAATGTCAGAGGAATACCCTTTAACACACTGCTTCTGCAAACAGATCTATGCAGAGGTATGTTTGTTTAATGTGGTGTGGGCAACACTGATTAGCCATAATAAACAAACTGCAGAGAGAGGTGATGCATTCTGGTAGTTTGTGACTTGGACTGAAGTAGGTTATAGGCCTGCACTGAAGAACACACAAGAAGTGATTTTAACCTATAAAGACTTTTAGTAGTAGTTCCCAAATTATGTTTTCCCTGTATAAATCCATTCTTAAGTGATTCATCATGATTTAGTTTACATTTTTTGAGTGAAAATCAGGTATTTTCCTATATTTTATTTACTGGTCATGTTTCTGTTCATAAAAGCCCAGATTAAAGTTGAGGGTTATTGTATTAGAAAGAAAGAAAACTGAAGAAAAAGTGATGTTTTCAGCAAAGGTTTCCCCCAAACCGCCTAGCACCTCCATATGGATGAATGACCTCATGCTCCATCTAATAAGGGCTTGGACTCGGGTACGGTACTCGAGCATGAAACGTTTGTATTCACACTGATAAAATTAAGCGGACTTCAGGGTCCAGTATATGCAGATACAGACTCCAGTATGCTGTGTGCACTGCAAAAATCTAAATCATACCAAGTGTATTTTTCTCATTTCTTTTCGAAATATCTCATCACACTTAAAATAAGACATAATCACCTAAAGAGTAACTTGTAAGTGAGATATTAGAACTTATATTTAGACAATAGATTTTGAAAATCTTATTTCAAGAAATCTTACCAAGATAATTTTCACTTGTTCCATTGGCAGATTTTTGTTGTTGTTGTTGAATTAAGCAAAAAAAAAAAAAAAATCTTGAATTAAGCAAAAAAGTCTGCCAATGGAACAAATGAAAATTTTCTTTATAAGATTTCTTGAAATAAGATTTTCAATATCCATTGTCTAAAAATAAGTTCTTATATCTCACTTACAAGTTACGCTTTAGGTGACTATGTCTTATTTTAAGTGCAATGAGATATTTTGACTAGAAATGAGAAAAATACATTGATAAGATTTTGATTTTTGCAGTGTGAAAATGCCCAAAGCCTTCAAAAATACACACTCAGGGGGTCCAAAAACCTCTTCTACTCTATCTGGAAGCCAGTTATGTCCTTTATCAACACACTAAAAACCCTCCCTGATAACTCATGAACTCATGAATATTAAGTTAGATCATGAGGGATGACACGTGTCTTTACACAGCCCAACACAACCTCATTTTCTCTTAAAACTGGCTCGTTGACCAACTCCACTCTCTTTCTCTTTTTAATTGTTTATGCCTGATGAGTGCTGTACCTACTAATATTATTGCTTTTATTTGTTTATTTATTTATTTAATCTCAGATTGGGATTTGTTACCCAGGACTTTGTAGGCTTGGAGGGGTGGGGTGGGAATTGTACATATTTTATGTTGAAAATCCAAAAGTATTATTTTTTTCTTGTATGACTGTCACTTTTCTTTTTTTTTTTATTTTTTTTTTTTTTATCTTGATTCCAATAAAAAGAACTTTGGAGAAAACAAAAGACCCGGTGCTACTTCAGAAGTAGTTCCCAAATTACTTTTTCTCTGTATGAATCCATTCTCAAGTGATTTATCATGATTTATGTTAATATTATCCTCTGTATTTTACATTTTTTAAGTGAAAATCAGATATTTTCCTGTTTCTGTTCATAAAAGCTCAGATTAAAGTTGAGGGTTATTGTATCAGAAAGAGAGAAAACCGAAGAAAAAGCGATGTTTTCAGCGAACATATCCATACCAGAACGAAAAAACAAATGTCTTCAACTGTCATTTGTCAAACTCCGTGGGTTTTACTAGTGAATCAGTGTTGCAGAAGATACGTGTTTCCATGTTCATTATAGAGCCTCTGAACGTCCAAATGGGTCATATTTGATGACCATGAAAAGAAACAAACTGCATTTCACCTGAATTATTTCAACATATTGATAGGTTTAGTGGTTCAGATCAGTAGATGGTCTTAGTTACCAGTAGCTGTTTGGATCTTTCAGGGTGAGTTTCCGGTGTTGAAATACCATCAGGAGAGTTTTGGTGGTTTTTAGATGCAGTGCTGTCATCTTGATGGTGGTCCTAAAGCTTTTTCTCATCTTCATGTTGCAAGAAAATCAAACTTGTTCTATCAATCATCGAGTATTGCCAGCTCTGAGTACACACATTCACATTCTTTTCTGTTTTAAGTAGTGAGGGGCTGACAGGGAGCAGAGTTTGCAATACAGCATCAAAACAATTACTGGAGTTTCAACTTATTCCACTTTTCACAGTATATCTATTTTTCATTTGTTTTAATTTGACCTTTAAATACTTTACCCCATTAAAAATGTACAGTCCAATCATGTGGTGTAATTTTCCAGAAAAATTATTTGCTCAGGTGCCTACTTTGTATTTGTTGCTCACGAGGTGAATAACGCAGTTAACAGCTGTATTTTTTTCATTCCTGACACGTGCGATGTCAGCATTTGGTCTAATCCCTTAATGTTGGGCATTGAGTCGAATCTCTTGTACAGAGTCAGGCTTGACTTGTAACTTTAGTCAACTTCAGTCAAACCCCCCGAACCTCTAGACTACCTCTCAACCACCTACTGTGCAATCAATATGTACTACTTCTGTGCAATATTATATCATTCTGACCACAATTCTGTGTAGTTTTGAATACTTCATACTGTATATATAACTTATTTTAACTATTTTATCTCAGGATACATTTATCTATGGTTTTTTTATTCTATGCATATGTTTGCACTGAAAGGAGCTGCTTTTTAAATCTCATTGTACATGTGTATAGTGACAATAAAGGCATTCTATTCTATTCTATTCTATTCTATTCTATTCTATTCTATTCTATTCTATTCTATTCTATTCTAGGTGTGGTCAATAGCCTATATAAAGGCAGTAAAGAAAATGCTGAAATGTTTTTGCTCAAAATGCCACGACTTACGATACAACAGAGAAAACATGCCATTGGCATGTTATGAGCCGGTCTGAGCCGTGGTGAAGTCACTCGCCGTCTGCGTTGTCATCGCAGTACATAATACATAATATTAATAATAATAATATTAATAATACATATTATTCTGACTCGTGCATTTTTAATGGTGCCAAGTCCATAACCAGGTCAGAGTCCTGCATGGGTCCAATTTTCCAAACCCACACCCGCAAAGCTGTTTACCACAATCCGACCCGCTACCCACAGTTTTTTTCATGTCCAATCCACACCTGCCCATACCTGTGTACATTAGACCCACAACCCGACCCAACCCGTGATTAAACATATTTTCTACACAGTAACTCACTTTTAAGGGCTATATTTTTGGCTAAAACGTACGCCCTTAATAAATCTCTAATATGATATATACCTGTTCATCACTCACAAACACGAGCAAGCATGCACTTGGCAATAAAAACATTTTAAAAAATGCCCAAGTGGCGATACACCGTCCAAAAGTAAAAGAAAAAATGTCTGTCTTCATCAACACATTTTGTCCAAGAGCAGTGTGCTAATTAAAGAAGGAACATTGTCACTAAGTGTTCAGGATTGAATCAGAACAAAAAACATCCTTCCTCTGATAGACTGAAATAACCTATATACAGAGGCAGCCTACCGGTCTACTAAACGTCCAACTTGGCCTTCGAGAATATATTGTCCACAATTGTATATTTACTGGCTATCTTTCACTTTAGTCCTAGTGCAGGACTCTGAACCAGGTAATAAACTAAAACAGGTTATGTATTCATTTTCATTTAACCTTTGATACATTAAACTACAATAAATGTAACTCGGCTAAAATTTGCTTAGAGGTCTTATTTGTGTCTTTGTGCATAAGAAATCAGTATAAGTGAATCCCCAAAGGAACTTTGTGCTGCTAAATGCAAGTTATACAAATTTGCAGGATTTCAGTTCTGTTGCAACATGTTGATGGTCATATGAACTATGTTTTCAGGTCAAAAATGTCCAATTTCATCACAATTAATGCTATGTTTTCATGTCACAAATGGCCAAGTTATATTTTAACTGAATTTACCTAAAAAACAAATATTCTGTTCTTTTAGATTCCCCAATTTTTCTTACAAGATTATATACTACATATCATGTTTGATTTTTACAGGTTGCAATATGGAGTATGGTGCTGATCCATCCTGCTTATGTTACGCCAATACATACATTAAGAATGTCACACGTCACTTTTTAAATCAACAGTTTTCTAATAATAAGCATTTTTATAAAGAAATAACAATTCTATATTGTTATTTACTCTTCAGTATGATGATAAACTATACAATAAATAATTCTGATCCTAGTTTTTGCACAGGGATCTTTTGTGGAAACAGCGACATGGCTGCCGAGCATCAGTATGATGGGATCCGTAACACCCATGTCACATCCGTCCACTGCCACATTTTGTGTTTTTGTGTCAGCTGTTATTGTTTTACATCCACAATACTAACATTTATGAATAAGAAGAGAATTAGCAATAGTAAGTATATAAGTTTATTACTAATAAAGTACTGGTACTGACCAGAGCATCATGGGTAATGTCACGTCTGTCCACCAGCAAAAGTTTTCACATACACGTGCTATTCAAAATCCAATATTTCTGAAAATATAGCTTCCACTGTCAAATAATTTCAGTAGTCTGTGCACAAATGTATTAGCATATTTCAACACAGTTCTATGCATTTCTTACAACTTTTTTTTTTTTTTTTGACAAAAATGGCCACTCATTTGACCCCCTAAGTAAATTTTAGCCGAACTGCATTTTCTGCGTACATTGAGTCATGTAGTTATGGAGTTGTTTTGCATGCACATTGCTGTCATTGCTGTACAGAATGACTGTTGTGTTGTGTTGTGTTATGTTGTGTTGTGTATTGGCTTGCAGCTCTTTACTGATACAGCAGAAACTGGCCAGAGGACACCTAAAGGAGTGTAATTACAACACTGCATAATTTATGACTTCTCTCAATATTGTTTTGACATGTTGCTGTGATCACTACCATTCTGACAGCAACAACTCTGGGATGTTAATTATTCACTGCTCTAAACACTGCTCAGATCAATAATTTACTAGAGAAGCTGAGAAGAATCACTAAAAGGCTACTGGACTGAAGTACTCTATGTATATGTATGTATGCATATATATATTTAATGCATTAACAGTCCATTGTTTGACAGAAGTCGGTGATAGACTGAGGTTTTGATGTTTGGTTTGATACATATGCAGCATCGTCTGTTCGAGTCAGGGAAAAATGAAAGTGAGACAAGTGTTTCAGTGCATTTGAGCATGTCCGTGTTTAGGAAGTTGCTCATGTTTGTGTGTAGACAGACTGAATGAGCTGGCATGGCGTTACCGTCCTGTTGAAGCATAATTAGAGAGGGATGCTGCTCAGAGCGAACACATTTGTCAGCTGATGAGTCTTTTATGTCTTGTAAATGCTCGCAGTTCCACTAAATTTGTACATCATAGAGATTTACTAAAGATAATGCCAGTACAGAGACTAATGATGTGTATGTCTTACTGGTGCACCACCTGTGTATACAAATCTGATTCTGCAATGAGAAACAACAAAACTAATATTTCACTATTCAGCGTTTTGATTACCACAGACTTTGCAGCTGTGCAGTAATGTTAATCTGACGCTGTTGTAGTAAACAAGAGGTTGAAGATTACAGGAGTTATTCATCCATCACACTGCATAAACACAATCTACCCTTCAAGTCTTCTTTTATCAGTCCCTCCAGGAATTCGTGATGTTGCGATCGCAACTATTAACGCAAATTCAACCAATCACCGTGAATTCTGCGCGCCGCTGCAATTTCATCCAATCACCACAAATTTTCTGCAAATTTGACTAATCACCTTAGCCCCCTTTCGCCCACTCCTGTCTATGTGACATGTACGTCATCACGTTCACTTCCTTGTTGACGGTCGAGAAGATGAAGACGTGCGATTCAAAACACTCATATTTACCGACAAATATCACTGCCAAAGTTCGTGCAAGTCAGTTTCCAGATGTGTTACACAAAAGCAGAAGTATACTGTTCTGCACTGCCTGCAATATTGTGGTGGAACATGAATGAAAGTGGACGCTCCACAGACACTTTTCAACTGCAAAACATGCAGGAGAACAGCTGAAACTGGAAGAGGAAAGACGAGACAAGTCCCAATGACAGAGGCTGTTGGATCCAGAACAATAGCAGGAGCTGAAAGGGTCAAGGTTAGCGCAGATATACTCTATAAGGCAATAGAAGAGAAGAAGAAAGAACCTGTGGAGGTATGCTTTCCTGTCTGTGCATTGTGTGTGTGCGTGCATGCGTGTGCGTGCGTGCGTGAGGGAGTGCGAGCGCAAATCTGTGTGTGGAGTTAAAAAACGAGCTCAAAACCGAAAATAGTCATTAAACTTGGTGTTAATATTAATGTTTACTCTTATGTGTTAGATAGAAAGCTACCTAAGTTTGGCTGACCTGTGTGTGTGTGTGTGCGTGTGTGTGTGTGTGTGTGCGCATGTAACCCATCTAACCCTAACCCCAAATATACTATTATATCATTAATAGGGCTGGGTAAAAAAATCGATTTAATCGCTCTTAGATCGATCTCATTTTAATTTTGCGTAATCGATTAATAATGGATGAGATTGATTTTTCAGAGCAGGACCGGGAGTACACGGAACCACGGGCGGCTCCGTCTTACAAACCCCTGGGGAAGACTTGGTCTCGCACGCGGAAAAGACGCGGTGGGAAAACTCGAACCCGCAGTGTGAAGGAAATGGCTGCCTGGCAAGTTGCGGAAGCCGGTTGTTCTTGGAATAATAACTTGGATCCAAACTATCACTTATGGCTGAGTATGGAGTTAGAGGAATAGTAAAGCGACAATGTCCGACCGCAACGCTACCCCCCCCCCCCCCCCCCAACTCCCTGACCAACATTCACAGAGCGCGTGCCCCCCCGCCCCGAGTAGAAGCCTCCAGCCATGAAACAGAATAAAGATGACGAAGTCCATTCTGAGCCACTGTAAAAACATGGCAATGTTTCTGTCCCGTTCATTATTTAAGAGCACATTCAGCAATTTACTGCTGAAATGTCATATTTATTTCCTTTCTAATATCAATATTGATACCAGTATTGATGTGTTGCATGACTGCAGTACTCAAATAATCAGGTTACAACTCAAAATTGTACTTTGGTATCACTAAATTACTCTCAATCAATCAATTAATACTGAATTGAATCGATATTGAATCTAATCAAATCGTGATTAATCGATTCAGAACCTTATGAATCGAAATCAAATCAATTATGGAAATTGGCCATGATACCCAGCCCTAATCATTAAGGAAGCAAAAGTCGTGTTGTGTTGTATAAATGTGAGATGGGGGTGAGATTTAATAAGTTTTCTTCTTCTCACTCCTTTTTGAGCAGTACATATTGAATTTATTTTATTACTAGTGTACATGGCAATTGTTATTTTGTCTTGATCATCTTTATTAATGTATTTGCTCTGATATTAGTTCCTTGTACACAAAAAATGTTTAAATTTTTCTTCTGTTCAAAATAAATGAATGAATGAAAAAAAAAGCCTGTTTTGTTTAAAATCATTGCTTCCTGGTGCTTTTTAAGGCTAAAAACTCAAAAAAGACTGTTCTAGGTTATTTGCAAATGCCCATGTTCCTGCGACTTTAATAAAAGAAGCCTCAAATCATCGCAACTTTCACCGCAATTTTTGGGAAAAGCTGCCACAAAATCAGGCATTTTAGGCCGCAACAATAAAAAAAAAATCCTGGAGGGACTGTTTTATGCTGTTTGTTCACAGGAAAGAGAGAAAAATAGATAAAGTGTCTGAAATGGTTAACCCAGAACATAAAATCACCTAATAACTTGAAACGAATGCAGTTTGGAGCAAGAGAGCTTTCTTTGATATAGAAATTACACACTCCTTATCATATGGATGAATGTTGAAGGTTAAGTTTCATCTGTATTGCTTGCACTGACTTTGTTGCTTTGCATAATTTGAACCACTTCACCCACACATTTTTTCTTTTTCAGTCAAATGTCTGGATATTGGGAAAGAGCAGAGAACTAAATCATTAAAAATACAGTACAGCAACTTGAAAACAATCACTGCAGGAGTCCCCGATGTAACAAACTAATGTGGAGTTTCTTGAAAACATTTTTAACTATGCAGAACTATGTATGTAAAACATTTAAAATAGAAAAAAATGTTATATAGAGGTTATAGTTTTACAAGCATCACTTTCAGATCACTTTGTCTTAAACTTAAATGCATAAATTCATGTCAAGCAGCTGCTTAATTATCCAAATTAAAGTTCACATCTATGCATCCAACAATTTAACCAGGCATTTGGAGGCTGCATTACCTTCAAACTCCCAACATATCAAACAAACAATGACCACCAATCTGTAATTTACTAATCAACATGTTCCATAGCATTCCAGTATTTATTCTGCTGTGTAATTATTGGGCCTGTTTCCAGTCCAAAGAAGCTGTATGATTTATAATGTATTATCCAATCACACCTTACCCCTGTAAAGCCTGAACCATGAAATCATTGACAGAAAATTCCAGTTCTTTGAAACTGGAGCCTGTATTGGTCCTTCTGAACAACCAAAAAAATGTTTTTTCAAATATCAATTTCCATGTATGAGTTTCAAATGTGTATCATATATGATACATTGTGTCTCAGTGCTCAAATATTTTTATTTTTGAACAAACAAAATATAACATAAACATGTCTAAGAAATTGGTTATTCCTTTTCAAAATTGGCAAAGTTCTGCCTCCTTCCACATTAATGATAATCTTGTAGTGTCACTGGAAAGGCCTCTGGTGAATGAATTCCTCCCCCTTGGTGGATTATCCATGTATTGCATGTATCTAATTGTATACATCAGGCTTTTCAAGAAAAATATCACACTGATCATGTAGAGGGCTTCAAAACTCATGTATCAAATATGATACAATGGCGTTAAAGGGTTAAATTTTATTATTGATTGTCACCATGTACCATAATTTATGAGGTATAATATTCATTCTGTTTTAATATTCCACATTTCATGCATATCCAGAACATATTTATTCCAAGTATTTTCTATTTTGTATGTTCTAATATGCTTTATGTCACTCCTAAACATGTCCAATCAGTTAGTAGAACTGTATAGTTACAAACTGCACTTGAGTGCTGCACAAAGCAAGACAGTTTGTAAAGTTTTAAGGACAGTTAAGGCAGTTGAATATGCCAAACACATGCACTGTGTCTCAAACTCTAATGTCTATCAGGTAAATTTGTCGTGACACATCTTTCTTTTTTCAGACAAACAATACAACAAAACTACAATGGGGAACCTTGCACTTTCGCCTCAATCCAACAATTTGACAGAACCATGACCAAATCAAAACCCTACAAATCCTCCAAATGCAGGGGTTTTTTTTTTTGCCTTAGACTTGTCACAAAGGCTTATTTTCCACTTCATTTTGCCATAAAAGCATTCTTCTGCTTAAATGACAATGGAAAAGTAAACATGTCATCCCTGATGACTGATGCAGAGCCCCTCTGGAGCTAACACTAACAAATATGTCACACTGCCTGTACCTGCAAAAACATCATCTTTGTGCTCATCGTTTAAATGCTGAAAATGCCAGAACGCAGTGGGAAGACGCATAATGTTTCCAAAGTATTTTAAAATTACATTTGAGATGCCTGGAATAATACGGCTTACAGACAGACGACGTAACAGATGCTCACCGAGTTTCTTTAGATTTAACATAAAAAGTCTTAAGTGCAGACAATGTGTTTGGACTGTTCTGTTGCATACAACAACACAAAAGACACTTGTTCTCTTTCTGTTTTTTGTTTGTTTGTTTTATCTAACAGGTAACCTCCCACTCTCTCAACACTTTTTCCAATTTATTATTACTTAACTGGTAGTGAACAATGTCTGAGATATGAGATGACATCAGGAGAGTTGAGGGTGCTTTTTTTTTTTCTAACCTTTATTTCTTTATTTAACTAGGTTGGTTCCATTGAGATAAGGGATGTCATTGTCCAGGAGACCTAGCCAAGATGGCAGCGATACAGTCACATCAGTACAGTTTTACAACAATAAACAGATTTGCAAACACAGAAAAAACATATACAGTCAGTTGAAACATTTAGCGACCAACAGCCTTGATTCCAGAGTTGTAATGCTCTCTTTAACCCATAAGGACCCAGTGCTACTTTTGTGGCACTTCCCAAATGAATTTTTCCTCTATATTTAACCTTCCTTAAGTGATTTATCACCATTTACTGTAATATTAGTTTCTGTATTTTGTGTTTTTTCAGTAAAAATCTGACATTTTCCTACATTTAATTTACTAATCCTGTAGATCAGGGATGTCAAACTCATTTTAGTTCAGGGGCCACATTCAGCCCAATTTGATCTGAAATGGGCCGGACCAGTAAAATAATAACAGTGAAAAAAGTAAAATTATATTATCATCAGGTTTACATCTACAATGTTTCCTTAAAAATATGAATAACATGAAGAACTTGAATTGTCTTAAGAAAAACAAGTGCAATTTCAATAATATTATGCCTCAGTTTATCATTTACACATGTGCATTGCAATCACATAAAACATTTAGTAACAGGCAGAATATTGGTAAAATTGCATTTACTTTTCTTAAGACATTTCTGTTTGTTCATATTTGTTCAGGTTATTCACATTTTTTGTAAAAGTATAGTTTAGTAATGTAAACATTTTTATGTAATTTTACTTTTTTACACCAAAAAACACAGAGAGAACTTGGGGTTGTCATTATTTATAGGTTATTATGATAATATTTTACGGGTCTGACCCACTTGAAATGTAATTGGACTGTATGTGTCTGTACATGGAACCTGAATTAAAATGATTTTGACACCATTGATTATTAATATCTTAAGTGTAATTTTTGTATTTCACAAATTCATTCCACGGGCCGGATTGGACCCTTTGGCGGGCTGGATTTGGCCCCCGGGCCACATGTTTGACACCTGTGCTATAGATGTTCATAAAAGTTCAGAGTAAAGTTGAGGAATATTGTATCAAAAATGGAGAAAACTGAAGAAAAAGGGAATTTTTCATCAAAATCTATCATTAACTGAACATAAACCAATCATTTCCATCCACTGTCATTGATCCAACTCCATGGGTTTACTGGTGAATCCACATTGTAGAAGATGATGGTGTTTCCACGGTAACTACAGAGCCTCTTAATGTCCAAATGGGTCATATCTGATGACCATGAAAAGATGGCAAACTGCATTTTACACCAATTATTTACATGTGTTGATAGGATTAGTGGATCAACAGGTATTAAACAGTTTACATCAGTAGATGGTTTTGGTCGATGGTGGATGTTTGGGTCTTTATGGGTTAAAATCAGTCAAAGGAATCAATGTTTGCAGATGCAGCTCAGACTGAAACTGCATCAGGAGCTGAAAACGTAAAAAAAAAAAAAATCCTAATCAGTCCTTACCTTTGGCCCAAACAGTGTTCATTGAGATTGTGTGGAGTGTTGAGTGAACTATTTCCTCAAGTCCAAAAAAAAAAGACTAAAATATAGACAACACACCCACCTCTGCTCAATAGACCTTTAAGAGAGGTATTGAATTACACTATAACACCCGGTCCTTCACTTTTCATTTCACTAATTCAATTAATAACAGGTTGTCAGTGAAGCCTATTATGCTAATGTAAATTCCCTCTTACACAGGCTGACCCAACACGCCACATCATCTGCAACGTCTGTGTGCAATTTTGCCATTCTGCAGCTGTCTCACTCAAGATGTCGAATGAGAACAAAATGTTTCATCATAAAAGATCTTCTGGTTCGGTCCAACAGACAGATGTCCTATTAACTGCTGCCACACCGCACGTTACCCTCTAACACAGTTGTGCTGGCAATTTTTGAGCAATATTCCTGCTCTCTGGCAGAGGCTAACGTGTTCTGTCCGAGTGCAGGCATTGCACCAATCACCTCCTACTGTGCAGCTGAAAATTACATCCAGCCACAGAAGCAAAGTTTACTGTAAGGAATGCTGCCCCACAACACAATGACAACAATGTGAGTGAGTGCTGCTCCTTCAGCTTTGATTTCAGGGGTATCCAGGGGGTCTGTACATGAAACCTGTCAGCTCCTCAGCTCTGCTTTTTAACAGTATCCCACTACAGTTCAGACATAATAACAAAATAATTACACTTGGGTTTTTGCCTTTTGTATCGGTCATACATTTTTCAATACAAGAAGACATGGGGTGAAATGAAGCGTCAAACTTCAGTCCTGGCTCATTGTTTATGGATTAAAGTGGTTTCTGGTTTTAAGACTACCGCTGTCTCTCTTGTGGATTAAAGTTGCGATATCGCTGCACATCCTCGGTATCAATCAAGCTTCAGTACACCCTCAGTCCCTGCTGTGCACTGATCTGCAAAATGTGAACACAAATGCAGTACATCACACAACAGAGCTGCTGTTTGTTTGCAGGTTCGCATTCTCACCTTGACTTGCTTTAATTCAGCAACAGGTATTTCTTCTTCCTATAATGTGTCTTTTCAAACTCAGTTCCACTAAATAAACTCTGTCACCTCAGAAGATCTGGTGCTGTGGAAATAATGTTAGTAAGATACAAGAAATTGAAAAAAAAATCAGGTGTCGTGTGAGAAAAAAGATGAGTAACACAGTGAATACATTAGATATATGACATTTGGAACATACAATGGGTGGGATATATTAGGCAGCAAGTTGAGGATTCAGCCCCAAAGCCACTAAATGGGTAGTGAAAAGATGTCAGTGACTTTGACCCCAGCCAAACTGTGTTGGGTAGATGACTGGAACAGACACTGGTGGTAATACTGGTCTGCAGTGGTTGGTACCAGAGGTGGGAGGGATGATGCCTTCACATGCTATCAGGAAGATGATCCTTTCCATTTCAAAATATCAAGTGCATTGTGTTCAAGTGCTTTTGTTGTCATAGTGAAATGAAAAAACACTGACACACAGTTTATCATGAACTGCTACACTGGAAAAAATCAAAATTTCACCAAGTGTATTTTTCTCATTTCTAGTCAAAATATCATCGCACTTAAAATAAGACATAATCACCTAAAGAGTAACTTTTCAGTGAGATGCACTGAACAAAAATATAAATGCAACACTTTTGTTTTTGCTCCCATTTTTCATGAGCTGAACTCAAAGAGCTAAAACTTTTTCTGTGTACGCACAAGGTTTATTTCTCTCAAATATTGTTCACAAATCTGTCTAAATTTGTGTTAGTGAACACTTCTCCTTTGCTGAGATAATCCATCCACCTCACAGGTGTGGCATATCAAGATGCTGATTAGAGAGCATGATTATTGCACAGCTGTGCCTTAGGCTGGCCACAATAAAAGGCCACTCCAAAATGTGCAGTTTTATCACACGGCACAATGCCACAGTTGTCACAGGTTTTAAGGACATATGCAGTTGGCATGCTGACTTCCACCAGAGGTTTTCCCTGTGAACTGAATGTTCATTTCTCTACTATAAGCCATCTCCAAAGGTGTTTCAGAGAATTCATGAAGAAGACTGCATGAGGAAAATGGTGGTCACACCAAATACTGACTGGTTTTTTTGACCCCCCTTGACCACCCAATACAGTAAAAGTGCACATTTTAGAGTGGCCTTTTATTGTGGCCAGCCAAAGTCACACCTGTGCAATAATCCTGCTGTCTAATCAGCATCTTGATCTGCCACACCTGTGAGGTGGATGGATTATCTCAGCAAAGGACAAAGGAGAAGTGCTCACTAACACAGATTTAGACAAATTTATGAACAATATTTGAGAGAAATAGGCCTTTTGTGTACATAGAAAAAGTTTTAGATTGTTGAGTTCAGCTCATGAAAAATGGGAGCAAAAACAAAAGTGTTGCATTTACGTTTTTGTTCAGTGTATAAGAGCTTATTTTTAGACTATAGATCTTGAAAATTGTATTAATCTTACCAAGATAATTTTCACTTGTTCAATTGGCAATTTTTTTTTTTTTTTTGGCTTAATTTAAGCAAAAAAAAAAATCTGTCAATGGAACAAGCGAAAGTTATCTTGGTAAGATTTCTTGAAATAAGATTTTCAAGATCTATTGTCTAAAAATAAGCACTTAAATCTCACTGAAAAGTTACTCTTTAGGTGATTATGTCTTATTTTAAGTGTGATGAGATATTTTAACTAGAAATGAGACAAATACACTTGGTAAGATTTAGATTTTTTCCAGTGTACTTGGGTTTGGATGTGTTAATTCATCTGTTACAGCATTAATTTTATTTTTTTGCAAATTGTTTAAGCTATAAATGTACAAAATCATTAGATAACAGCAGCAGAACATTAATAAAAGCATTGTTTATCATTTGCGATTTATCCCTCGTTGCCCTCTGCCATGCTGAGTTCAAAGGCTATTTTCATCTCAGCAGCTTGTGTATCTATTTTCTTCCAGTTCTCCAGTGGAACATACAACGAGTGGGTGTTCATATTCAATTTTCAAGTTTATAACTAATATTTACCATAATCCCCATAGCACGTGAAGGCAGGATAAATCACACTGGTGCAATGAACTTGTGCAAGTCTCGAGTCTTAGCATTAACTGAAGTCTCAAGCAAGTCCTTAGTTAATATGTCAAGTTGAATCCCTGCTAAAAAGCCAAGCAAGACAAGTCAAGTTATGGTACAGGTCAAGAAAATAACCTGAACTCTGATGATCTATCCTCCATGAAAAGATGAGCCATCCATTACCAGCCTCTCGGTTGAACAATAGTGAGGGGATCTGTGGAATAAAAATATACTTAGAGAAATAAATGGTTCCAAAGAGAAAGCACAAATGTTAAAATAAACTGCATAATAGCCTTAAACATATACATTACTGACAGACTATTTTAAATTAACAACTTCTGCACTACATCCCAGAGGCAAAAGCTGTACTTTTTACTTCATTACCGTCACATGATGCTTTTATTCCTGCAAAGTGAAAACTGACTGAAATGTGTGATTTTGACTGTGTTGAACTGAAGGATGAAGTGTTTTTTTTTTTTTTTCTGGGTTGGGGTTAAAACTCTCCTACATAAACTCTTCAAAAACACTCTTGAATAGACTGGAAATGGATTGTCATGAAGCTAAAAACAGACCTACATGTCTCTAACAGGATACCAACACTCCAAACGTGATGATCTTATAAAACAACAACAGGGGCGGTACCACCCCCCAGGGGGCATTTGGACGTCTTCAGGGGGTGTTTAGAATGAGAAAGCTGAGAGGGGGTGCACAGGCGCAAATGGGGGGCATTAGTCGCTGTTGTACATCACTTGCTCCCCCCCAGTGTAAGGAGCCCGTGTCCGAATGAATGAATGAAATGTTAAAAAAAAAAAAAAAAATCAACCAGCTAAATATAAATACTGGTACATAAATGATTGATAAGCAAACAAACCACAAAAAAATAAAATAATAAATAATAGTAATAAATAATAATGATAATAATAATAATAATAAATAAGATAAATTAAACAAATGAAATGGAATTATACATGCTCGAAAAGGAGTACAAAGAAGTAAAAAATTATGTACTCCTACCCCCAATTTCTATTCCTTATGATTACTATATAGCAATTATTATTTTGTATGAATATCAATATAATAATAATAATAGTAGTATAACAATATCACACATCATTTTTCCTATATACACTAATGTGATAATACCTATTAACTACTTATCCTACAAGATATTAATACCAGATATTAATAAAAACTGCAAAAACAAAACAAACAAAAACACATAAACATATATCATATAAATACATATAATATTCTATATTGTCCTATATAGCAATATAGAAATAATATACTCACATATCCATATTTAAACGAGATACTATCAGCCCATGTGTGGCCAAGCCCCACTATGAAAGCATATAACAGAGGTACATACTCACTCACATACCCCCACACCCCCCCACCCCCCGGGCTTATGGGTCCCCACCCTGTCACAAATGTGTTTTTGGAGGGATCAGGTAAGGGTGGCTTTACCTACTGAACTATATAACCCTCCACCACGTCCTCTGCAAACAGGTCTGTCGTGGTTGCAATGTTTTTTCGGGAATGGGGGGGCGGCAGGAGGCTCCAGATGCCGTTAGTGGGCATTTGTTCAAAAAAGGTTAAGAAACACTGTTGTAGAACATGATGCATTGTTGAAAATTCATCAGCTAGCTGACCACAGAAGGATCATCTTCAGCCCAGACCTTTCTACTCATGGTGTCAAGGTTTCATTTCTCTGCTTCGTGGATTTATTGTAAAACCTCTGAGTGATCAAAGATAAATGACGTCAACAAGATGCTCCTCACTTCTATTTACTCTGCAAAGCTTTATGCACTGCAGCATGACTTTTCAATATTAAAAAAGGTTACAAAGAAGGTGAATAACACAAATTACAAAATGTTCCTAAACTGAAATGAAATGAAGTTGAATCAGAAGCTGAAAGAGCTTAAGGCAGACAAACTTGTGGAAAAAAAAAATGGAACAAAAGAAGCAAACACAAGGAAGGCATGTCTAAATTTGTAAAAGTAGGTAAAATTGGCATGCCCTGAATGAGCTAAAACCTTACAAGACTCCACAGTTTTTACAATTTGTGAAACGTGAAGGAATGATGGAACTGTATTAACACTAAATAATATAGTGTGTGTTAATGTCCTGTAGAGCAGTAAGCCAATCAAAATGAGCAAAAGCCTTACCTCAGAGGAAGCAGACAAACACAAACCTGTCACTCAGAGGTGTTACCTAATAATTTAACCCTTCTCACTGTCGCACAGATCATTAAGCTGCCCATTTTGCTTCTTCCACCACATCGATTTCCAGGAATAAATGTTTATTTGTGCCCTAATATGTCCCAAACACTGACAAATGCTTTTGTAATGAGATAATCAGCATTATTACCACTTGACATGTCAGTGTTCATCATGTTATGGCCTTTCACTATATCTTGAACCTATTATATTTTCTCAAATTTAATGACATGGCATTCCAGAATCCACTATTTGCTGTGTAAAGCTGCTGTTAACACAGGCCACATTCCGACAGAACATCTACAGAACTAAAACTCATTGTGTGCTTTCCCTTTGTCAACAGGCCTTAGACTTAAACATCCCCTTGTACCACATGATAGAGAAAGGCTGAGTTTAATCTTTTCAACTGTTCTGGAAAGACTAACATGAACTCTGTAAATGCATTTCTGGTAGTTTGAGCCCAATGTTCAGTACCTTCAGTGAAGGAACTGAACATGTTTCCTTCTCATACAATTCTCTTGAACATTTAATCTTCGTCTTATTGAGAAAATTTGTGAAAACGATAGGGCAATTTAACCCATAAAGACCTGGTGCTCTGGGGCATGTCCAGACATTTTTTATAGGGGTGGCTCAAGTGGGGCACTAACTTAGGGTGGGGTGGCATGAAGCCTTTGCATCAGCGTCATTGCACACACGACACATTCATGTACTCATCCATATGCAAACACACCCACACACAGGTTTTCCCCATAATCAGTTTTGTCTGCAACCCCCATATTGTCTTCAATTAACTCATAGGAATCCTTATCAGAATCTCCCATAATGCATAGGTTGTCATTGCAGTGCTAATAAAACTTCCCTTAACCCTTGTTTAGTGTTTGGGTCTGTGGGACCTGTTTTCATTTTTTGTTAAAAGAAAAATGATGAGTAATTGTTTTTTTATGATTTTTTTCCGCTCATATCTTGATTACATTGCATTTTATTGGAAAAACTAAAAATGAGTAGCACTTTAATTCATAAATTTGATCTAGCAAAGGCAAAAGGCAAATATTAAACATATATGCTTTTTATGTTGCTTGTAATTGGGATGAAGTAAACATCTGGTGAGTATTTTAACATAAAATTGTTTATGTTGAATGAAAAACCCACAAATGCTGCAGGTCCACCACACCCACGAACACTGGCTGAATAACAATCTGAACACCACACAAGGGTTAAATATTCAGTTCATCGTACTTCTTAGGAACTTCTCTGTCTATGTGCTTTGTTTCGCTCTATGTGCTTTGTAAATGTATAAATTGTAAAACTTTAATATTGGGAATTGACCCCAGGACGAATAGTCTTTACTTCAATAGAAACTAATGGGGATCCTTAAATAAAGAAATAGGAGAAATGACTTGTTAAGACCAGTTGGTCCAGGTGAAGCTGCAAAGGCTGGCACATCAGTATCTCCCTGTGTGTAGCCTGCAGTCCCCTCCTCTTCACTGTCAACAGTGAACAGATCTAAACCAATTCAGGGATTGCTTAAATGTATTCGCGTGTCAAATTGTCACACTAGTAATATTAAAAGTTTGTGCTATAGTTTGAATGACAGTCTGTTATAAATGATCCTGAAACTTACAAGTATAACGAATGCACACAAGTAAGAACGATACAGCTGACAGTCCAAGTTCCACTAACACACGTCTTTACAGTCTCACAGCTGCACCAGCCACAGCATGAGCACCCCCAGCCTCGCTCTCTGATTGGCTGCATGTGAGGAGCCATGAGGGTTGCATGCACTGTGGACATGCCACAAGGGGATGCAGAGGCTGTTCACATGCACTCTGGGTTCACTGCCTGTCCTTCACAACAGTCTATGCCACTGTAGTATAACTGAAATAGCCCAATCACAAATCAATGCACATAACATTTTAAGAAAGGAAAAATGCAGACATACCCTGATGTGTGTCTAATGTTGAGGGTCTCTTATATTCACCACCCACATGTGACTATAATAATACAACTTGTGGTTAAAAGGATGATAAAATCACCTCTTTTAGTTAACTAAATGGTATGTTTGCCAACCCAGATAACCTGCACAAACTTAAGACTATTGCAACTTAAACAAAATCAACAAGATTCTAAATTACAACAGTATCACTAATATCTGGGCAATTAATTTCATTCTTAGATTTAAGTAATAAATTCAAGCATGAGAAAAATCTGGAACTTTCAAGATTTCACCTACACACACGGATACAGCTGAAGCTGAAGGTTTCTCCATCTGGTATCAAGCTTGCTCTCATCCTGGGAATGACTGCTCTGGCCCTGCTCTTGCTCTGGTACTTTAGATTTCTTACTTGGGAAGAAATCTTTGATATTCTTCTGGCTTCTTTATGTCACAATATGTATAGTACAATAGGTAACTGTGCAGATGTAGCCAAGTTAATTGGTTACAGCCTGAAACTTTTAGATGAACTAGCGATGCAGAACTTGACCAATGGAACTTATTTTTGAACAAGTGCAAAGTAACAATTTGTCTGATCCAGAAAGTTTAAAAATGGCCATAATCGTCAGATTCTCAATTTTACGATGGTACCTGAATGCAACGGCAACATGTCTAAAAGTAGGCCTGAAATACCACACTGTTTAATCAGAATCACTCTATTTTTTTTCTGTAGGAATATTAAGTAACCACATCCATCCATTTTTTTTTATAGCTTATTACCATTAAAATCTTTCACCATGGGCACAGTAAGTGCAGTCACCAAAAGTGTACTTGTATCTTCCAATCCAACATGGGTTGTTGACACTTTGAGATGAGATGAGATGAGATGAGAAAGATGCTGCAGTCAATCAAAAGTTCTTCTTCCCCTTGTGTTTTTGTTAGGCTACATTACTGCCTCTCAGGTTAAAGGTGGAACTGCAACTCAAAACAAGTGCAGTTTACATTCAGCGTCATGATCCACCTCTAACTGGGCATATGGTCCATCCATTTTTTGGGGTGGCCAATCAGATTTCAGGGGTGGCACAGGCCACTCCCTAAACACACCAATACCAGTGCTACTTTTGTGCCAGTTCCCAAATGAATCTTTCTCTAGATTTAATCTTTCTTAAGTGATTTATCACCATTTATTATAATCCTCATTATTTTTGCATTTTTTCCTCAGTAAAAAATATGTATATTCCTGTGTTTAAGTTACTGATCATGTAGATGCTTATTAATGCTCAGATTAAAGTTGACAGTTATTGTATCAGAAACAGAGCAAACTGAAGAAAAAGTGACTTTTTCAGCAAAGAAATCAATAACTGAACTAAAAAAGTGTCTAACAAGTGTCTCCATCCACTGTCATTGATCCAACTCCATGGGTTTTACTGGTGAATCAATGTTGTAAGGCAAGGCAAGTTTATTTGTATAGCACATTTCAGCAACAAGGCAATTCAAGGTGCTTCACACAGGACATTGAAATAAAAAGAAACACATTTAAAACATTATAAAAGAAACATGTAAAAGGTGAAAAAACAGCAAGTAAGAAAACAACACAGAATCCAAAAAAAAATAAAAACACACACATATTAAAGTAAGAGTTGCAGTGCAGAGTTTTGAAAGAGAATATAAAATTTAAAAAGTCAAAAGCCTTTTAGTCAAAGGCAGCAGTGAACAGGTGAGTCTTTAACCTTGACTTAAAAGAACTCAGACTCTCAGCAGACCTGATATTTTCTGGTAGTTGGTTCCAGATATACAGAGCATAGAAACTGAACGCTGATTCTCCATGTTTAGTTCTGACTTTTGGAACACAGAGCAGACCTGCACCAGATGACCTGAGTGGTCTGGATGGTTCATACTGGACTAGAAGGTCTCTAATGTATTTTGGGCCTAAACCATTCAGTGCTTTATATGCTAGCAAGAGAATTTTAAAGTCTGTTCTCTGAGAGACAGGGAACCAGTGTAGAGACCTCAGAACTGGACTGATGTGGTCCACTCTCTTGGTCTTAGTGAGGACTCGAGCAGCAGCATTCTGGATCAGCTGCAATCGTCTGATAGACTTTTTAGGCAGACCTGAGAAGATACTGTTACAGTAGTGAACTCGACTAAAGATAAATGCATGGACAAGTTTTTCAAGGTCCTGCTGCAACATCAGTCCTTTAATCCTAGAAATGTTCTTGAGGTGATAGTAGGCTGACTTTGTAATTGTTTGTATGTGGTTTTTAAAATTCAGGTCTGAATCCATGACAACACTCAAATTCCTGGCCTGGTCTGAGGTTTTTAACTGAAGTGACTGGAGCTGCATGCTGATTTTAAGACACTCCTCCTTGGGTCCAAAAATGACTACCTCAGTTTTTCTGTTTAACTGAAGAAAATTATGGCCCATCCATTCAGATATTTGCTCCATGCATTTACCCAGTACTTGTATGGGGCTATGGTCACCTGGGGACATTGAAATGTAGAGCTGTGTGTCATCTGCATAGTTATGGTGATCTATTTTGTTTTTTTCTATGATTTGAGCAAGTGGAAGCATGTAGATGTTGAACAGTAGGGGCCCCAGGATGGAGCCTTGGGGGACTCCACATGTAATTTTGAAATTGCTCAGATTTAAAGTTACCGATTGACACAAAATAATCCCTGCCCTTTAAGTAGGATTAAACCAGTCAATAACTGTGCCAGATAGTCCCACCCAATTTTCCAGTCGATCAAGTAATATATCATGGTCGACTGTGTTGAATGCAGCACTGAGGTCCAATAACACTAAAACTGAAGATCTGCCATGATCTGTGTTTAAGCGAATGTCATTAGATACTTTGAGCAGAGCTGTCTCAGTGCTGTGATGTGGTCTAAAACCTGACTGAAAGACGTTAAAGCAGCTGTTGACTGTTAAGAAGTAATTTAGCTGTTGGGACACAGCCTTTTCAATCATTTTACCTAAAAAAGGAAGATTTGATATGGGCCTGTAGTTGTTTATTGAAGTCTTTTCTAGATTGTTCTTTTTTAGGAGCGGCTTAATAACAGCTGTTTTCAGGTTCTGTGGGAAGACTCCTGAGCTTAGAGACATGCTTACAATCTGTAACAGGTCAGATGCCATGACATGTGAAACTTTTTTGAAAAAATCTGTTGGTAAAACATCTAGACAGCAGTAGGAAGAGCTCAGTTGGTGTAGAATGTCCTCCAGATTTTTGTCATTGATTGGATTAAAGTGCGTCAGGGTGTTTAAATGGTTTTCAGACAGCACAGATCCTGAACCTGGTGCTGAGGAATTCACGGCCTGTCTAATATGCTGAATTTTCTCTGTAAAGAACAAAGCAAAGTCATCGCAGGCCTTGGCAGAGTGAAGTTCAGGTGCTATTGACACAGGGGGGTTTGTTAGTCTGTCAACAGTAGAAAACAGTGCTCGAGCATTATTTTTGTTTCTGGTGATAATGTTTGAGAAGAAAGACTGCCTTGCATTCCTCAGCTGTAGATTATAAGTGTGAAGTTTCTCTTTGTAGATGTCAAAATGAATCTGGAGATTTGATTTTCGCCACCTGCGTTCAGCTTTCCGACACTCTTTCATTTTTCACTGCCATGGCATTTCTCCATGGAGATCTTTTCTTGCTAGAGACAACCTTCAACTTAATGGGAGCAATGACGTCTGTCACATTTAACATTTTAGAATTAAAGTTATTCACTATCTCATTGAACCACAAGGCAGGGTTGCTGTAGAAGAAAAAAGTACATTAAACATTTCACTGGTGTTTTCAGTAATGCATCGCTTCTTGATGACTTCTCTCTGATTACTTGTGTGCACAGAGATAGAGCTCTCAAAGAAAACACAACAGTGATCAGACAGGGCCACATCGCTCACAACAACCTTGTGTATGTTTAAACCCGTGGAGATAAGCACGTCCAGAGTGTGCCCCCTGTTATGTGTGGGTTTTGACACATGCTGACTCAGCCCAAAGCTGTCAAGAGTACAGTACAGTTCTTTAGCCCCTCTGTCCTGGGGGTTGTCAACATGGATGTTAAAATCACCGACAATGATTATACAGTCATATTCAGTACAGATTATGGACAGGAGTTCATTAAAATCATCGAAAAAGTCTGCACAGTATTTAGGTGGCCTGTAGACATTTACTAATATGGCTCGAGGGGAGGACTTCAGCTGAAGAGCCACATATTCAAAAGTAGAAAAATTACTGAAAGATAATTTTTTAAATTGGAAAGAGTTTTTGAATAAAACTGCTACTCCCCCTCCTTTCCGATTTACTCTGGCCTCACTAATAAAACTATAGTTGGGAGGGGTTGACTCAATGAGAACAGCTGTGCTGTTGTTTTGATCCAACCAAGTCTCAGTTAAAAACATAAAATCAAGGTTGTGTTCCATGATAAAATCATTGATTAAAAATGTTTTTCCAGCCAACGATCTGATGTTCAGTAAAGCAAGTCTTATTGTCATAGGAACATCCTCTGTAATTGTTGGGACAGACTGTGATTCACAGGGAATTTTTTTTAAGTTTAACAATCTAGTGCCATCACTTTTGTGCCCCCAGTTTCTCAGCACATTCACCTTTGTTCTTCTGTGACCAATCAAGACAGGAATTTTGTAAACTGAAAGCATACAGGGCCCCGGCTTGGCCTGGGACGACTCATGACTGCTGGTAATCCTGCTGCCTGGACCTAGGGCACATCAGTTGGTACGAATCTTTGGAGTCTGTGTTGGAGGTGGTGGAGGGGGGGGGGGGGCTGGGCGGTGAGTCTTTGGAGCCTCTGTGTTGGAGGTGGTGGAGGGGCGGGGGGGGGCTGGGCGACGAGTCTTTGGAGCCTGTATTGGAGGTGGTGGCGCTCGACGTGGAGTGCTTATAGGGGAGAAGATAGGAGAGGGACGGGGGATACAGCTTAGTCCAGCATTGACCAGCTCCTTCATCTGGTCAGTGAACTCCAAGTGGGGTGAGGAGGGAGAGAGGGAGGGTAAGGAGGAGAGAGACCTGGTGGGGGTTTCAGGGGGTGAAGCAGATGGACCGTCAAAGGTGCTGTGGTTGTTGAGGGGGATGGAGGCCTGTGGAGACCCCTCCTCTTCTTGACTCTGACACCTCTTTGGCTCAGAGCACCCCTTGGGTGGGGGTGAATGTTGCTCTTCCTCTGGGTTTTTAATCAGTCGTGTTTTGTCTTTCCCTCTGGATGGTGCCTGTTGTTTAAAGTCCTTGGCAGAGGCGACTGATGGGTGATGCAGGAAGTAAAATAGATTAGATGCCAACAATTTTACTCCTGGCTTGTTCAGAAAAAGTCCATTCCCTTTGAAAAGGTGTCTTCGCTCCCAAAAGATGTGGAAATGTTCAATAAAATTCACTGGGTAGGCAGTACAAGCAGTAGCAAGCCACTTATTTAGAGCCCACAGCCTGCTGAATCTCTCCCCTGCATATCTGACCGGTGGTATAGGTCTGCTGATAAACACACCTGTTTTCACAGAGCTCACTGTATTCAGCAACTCGGTGAAGTCCTGTTTTAACACTTCAGACTGTTGTTTAGCAACATCATTCCACCCTACGTGTATTATGATGTTCCTCACAGTTGGGTGTTCAGCCACGATACTCAGAATCTTTTCAGTTAAGTTGGAGACCACATCCTTGGGGAAGCAGATCACTTTGGTGTTTTTACTGCACACCCTCTGTATGTCCCTAATAGTATTGTCACCTACAATCAAAGTTTTAGGCCCAGGCTTTAGCTTTCCCTGTAGCCTTTTACTGTTCGACATGCTATCAGTCCTTACCCCGCTGTCTGAGGATGGATGGTCTGATGGAAATTCAGGGTCCTTCATCAGTGGAGGATATCTGTTCTGCAGTTCAGTGCTTGATTGTTTTGGAGGTTTGTTGCTCATCCTCCCTTGTACAGTTTTCCATGGCTGTGTCCTTCCAGGTACAGGGGTTGAAGAGGCACTTTGTCTGGGAGGGAGTGCAGGCCAGCCAGTCTCATCACATACCTCAGCTCGCTGTGCTCTGCCTGTTAAACGTCCTCCCATTACCCATGGAAATGATTTGTTCTTTGGCTTTGCTCCAAGGTGGTTCCAGGGAGGACTACTATTTGTAGATTTATTAAACAGAACAGAGCCTACCTGTTTCGTGGTAACTTTGTCTGTGCTCGTTAGCTGTGTGTTAGCCAGCCCCTGTCCACTAATTTGAGCCAGGGGTAAGATGGTGTCATTTCCACCTAGTCCGTTTACCTCCACATTAACTTCTAGGCGGTGAATTTTAGTCTCCAGCACGGCAATTTTCTGCAGAAGTTTGTCGAAGTCGTCTGCAGGTAGCGGAGGCATCTTGAAGCTAATTAGCTTAGCTAAGCAGTGTCTTTCCAAGTGAAGTGGTACAGGCCTGTGCTGTTGACAGCCCACGGTCAAGAAGCACTGAGGTGGTCATAAAAGTGAAAAATGGCAAAAAAAAAAGTCCTTCGTCTTTCAAGAAGTATGTCTCTGCTCATTAAAGAATATCAGAGACCTTCTGTCTGCAACTTTTAGTCCAAAATAAGAAAAAAAAATCATCAAAAGAATGTAAGCGAAGCAGGGAGCAAGCAGCAAAGCATCTGCACTGCAGCAAAGCAGGAAGTAGAAGGTTGTAGAAGACGGTTTTTCCACGTTCACTACGGACCCTCTGAACGTCCAAACGGGTCATATCTGTTGATCATGAAAAGATGACAAACTGTATTTTACACCAATTATTTATATGTATGGATAGGTTTGGTGGTTCAGAAGTTATTAAACATTTTAAATCAGTAGATAGTTTTGATTGCCAGCGGCTGTGTGTGTCTTTATTGGTTAAGGTCTAAGAGGGTTTGCATCCCCATTTTATATCTGAACTGATTTTCTGCAAGTGTATCTGCAGACAAAGCCAGAGGTAAAAATGTTGATATCAGATGTTAAGATGTTCCTACCCAAACCTACACTTTGACTGACATTAAATTATAAAGCTTATTTTTGATGTAGTTCTCAGATAGACCTCAGGAAATAGTCTAAAACGTACGAAAAGACTGACACCACAGTAAATTCTCACACAGGCATTAGATAGGACCCAAGTGCTATGCTTACTAAGCTTGTTCCTCTTTAGCTTGTATCTCTAGGGCAGTAACTCTATGCGTCTCTCTTATCTTATCACAGGGGTGCATTCAGCAGAGCAGCACACAGCAGAAGTCACCTTGGTGCTATAAGAGATGCAAACACTCCTCCACAGAGGCCTGTCATGACGTAGAGATGAGTGCCTGCAGTCAAGCTGATCACAATAAACCCCGTGACACTGGCTAAACTCAAGCCATAACTTCATTTAACTGCATTTTAAGTAGGTTGAGGTGCTTCGATGACAGAGTCCGACAACCTAAATTAACCTATATTATATTTCCAGACACAGTTCCAAATTATGTCCAACCCAAAGTTCCTCATCAACATACTGACCCTCCCCTGACTTCATCCTGGAGATGTGAAAGGCTAGGCAAGATAAATGATTTCATCTTGTATTCATGCCATACAGTAGCCTTAAAAATGGTTTAAAAGGCTACACATTACAAAAAGATAACAAAAATGAAGTAATGTATTATAATAAAGTGCAAAATTCTGAGAGGTTACCAAGAAATTATTGAATCAGTGATGACAATGATAAATGAATCACTAATGAGTAGTTCCTGAATTCAGCTTCGGTCTATAAAAAGAAAGGTAATTATGAGTTACTGGAGAACAGACCAGGACATACTATGTTCATTAATCATTGCACAGTTATATTCCCACTATTACACAGATATCTGATCCCTTCTTTCATAGACAATTCCTGATTAACTGAACCAGCCACTAAGCAAAATAAACTGTTAACTATTTATTAATTACTCATTACTTAAACATTAATTACTACTTGTGCACATCCCTGTAAAGTAGAGCTTCATACTGAGAAATCTGGATCCATGATTGTTTACATAATTATTTTAGCACAACAGACTCAGATTGCAATGTGAGTCAGGTGCAGTCTATATTTTTCTGAATTGATTATCTGTCTATTGAAAAAAAAATCCTCAAATATTGTTTCTTGGAATCTTTAAACCTGCACGTGCTATGGATCAAGTAATATGGTGTGCAACAGACCCAGTAGCCTTTGCATGTGATAGAGATGTGAAGCAGAGCAGTTGTAAAGGCACTTGGGTTGAATAAAAATAGCAGCCTGTATTTCTGTCATTGCTGTTTCAGGTGCATGCACATTGCACAAAGCATCTGTTGGCATGCATGAATAAGGTTGTTGCCATTTCCTAAACAAGACGTTTTAAAAATCTTCACGTTGGATAGAATTTATAAAACAATCTCCATTTGAGTGCCCAAAACATTATTTACATGTAGGTGAAAATGTTTGTATTATTATGGAAAGAATATTATGTAGATGTAACGGGTGTGAGGATGGTTTTGTTGAGTTTGGAGAGAGCTATAGACTCTTGATTTCTTTCCAAATTCATAGGAGTGGCAGTGTAAAATACCAAAGAGAGAATTTATTTAAAAAGTGATGAAAAAAAAAAAATGCGTAGAAATGACATAAACACAAAGTCTATAGAAGTCAGAACTACAGAGTCTCCTCCACATAATACTCAGCCTCTTGTCCCTCTTCCTCCACCTATCAGTGCTGCTCCACAGCCACTTACGTCCCCCGCCGGCAACATCATTTGTGGAGGAGCAGCAGAACAACTGCCTGTAGGGAACACTCCATGTATTTTTCCTGTCCTCTACCCACCCTTTGATCATCATACTTACACTGCTCCTGGTTGGCTCACCCACAGTACAACTGCAGGTCACCTGGGTGGGTTTTCTGGGTGTGTCCATGTAAGTTTGACCCACTCCCTCTGATTCAGGAATGCAATGCATGTTTATTCCTGAAGGTTAAAGGTTAACTCACTTTATTATCTCCATAGGGAAATTCAGTCTCTGCATTTTACCCATCCTAAGGCTGTTTTCACACTGGGTATCCGGGTCTGTATCTGAGTACCTTGGACCCCAAAGTCCACTTAATTTTTTCAGTGTGAATGCAAACGTTCCGTGAGTGAGCACCATGCCCGAGTCCAGCTGAGAAGGTAGTCCTGGGTACGGACTGCGTGGATTCCAGTACAGAACATTTCCATGTGTGTATCAAAGGCAATTTTGTTGAAGTGTGCCTATAGCCTTCCTTCCTGCTGCCACGAGAAGTGGTGACAACCAAGGTTATTACCGTTAACGAAAACTAGCGAAATGACGAAAACTAGAATTGAAAAAACATTTTCGTTAACTGAAATAAATAAAAACTATAATTAAAAGAAAAAATGATAACTAACTGAAACTATATTGTGTGCTTACAAAACTAACTAAAACTTGTAAAAATTATGCATAAAATTCCCTTCGTTTTCATCTTTGTCAATGTTAGATTGATGTGAAAGTGATTTATTTCGCTCGAGCAGTTTTAGCTAGTGGCACCATACGGTACTTGACGGTCCATCACTTGTTGTCACTTGTGGGTTACAGTCGTCTTCTGGTCCCCACTCTACCTGGAAACATGGAGACTAAAGTTGGGAGAAAGCAGCAGAGTCCTGTCTGGGATTTATTTGAATATGACGGAGAAGAAGATAAAAGGTACGACAAAACTAAAATTAATACTAAAACTAAACTAAAACTAAGCATTTACAAAAAATGAAAATAAATAAAAACTAGCAAACCTGCTCTAAAAACGAATTAAAACTAACTGAATTAGAGAAAAAAAGTCAAAACTAAATAAAACTAAACTATAATGAAAATCCAAAACTATTATAACCTTGGTAACAACATTGCTTGAAAGGTAGCTAGTATAACAATAGCCGGCAGCCATGCTACTGAACTCTCCTTTTCCTGTTGGGAGTTTATGAACCTGAAACATTTGAGACTTGAGACTTGCCTGTATTTTGACGGGTGTTCTGGAGGTGTGCTCTGTGTTGACATTTTGAGTTTAAGTGAATGACCAAATAAATGTATGCGTGTATGCTTGTCAATGTGCAAATTCTGAGCATCAGAATAAAGCACCACCACCTCGAAGAAACACCTGTCTTCCCATCTTGTGTCCTGACCGACGCACCATCTTGGATGCTGTTACAACCTTAAAAGAATCAGCCTTAGAGCCCCTCCTCCCTTACAATGTGAAAGCGATCCATACCTGAGACCAGAAGTGACCTAATCACCACAAGACCATAGACGGCGCTCCTGTTGTCTCCTGAAAAAGCCTTGAATCCACGCGGCACCGGCTCACCTTATCGATCGAACCACTCAGTGATATATCAGGGACAATGAAGGTTGCTCTTCTTTTCTTTGCCTCAAACAGACTAACAGATAGAAAAGTATTGCCTGTGAACAGAACAGTTGCTCAGTTGATGACATAAGGGTTTGTCACTTCCGTGTTTGTTTGATGGCTATAGAATTCCTTCCACACCGCCACCTACTGTTTCAGCCCTGTAACACCCACTCACACTCCGCCAGGGGCCACAGTACGTGCTTGTCAACGCAACATCTGCGGGAAAGGTGTGAGCATATCCAGGTCCAGCACAGATCTGGATACCCAGTGTGAAAACACCCTTATACACCCAACGCATAGCATTAGATGTAGTGATTAGCATTAGCATATAGCGGTGGTTAGCACTTTCATCCCACAGTAAGACGGGCCTGGGTTGGATTCCAGTGCTGGCTGGTGTGGGTGTGGATGTGGGGTTTGCATATTCTCATGTTCTTCTTCATGTCTGCATGGGTTCTACTCAGGTACTTCAGCTTCCTCCCATCGTCCAAAGAGTAGGGCTGTGTATTGGCAAGAATCTGGTGATACAATACAAATCATAATACTATGATCACAATATGATATATCACGATATATCATGATATATCACGATACTGTTAAAAAGGCAATTTTTTGTTTCTTTTTTTTTTTAAATGATTATTTCTTTGAAGAATTGAATTACACCAAAATATGCACAAATACTAAACACATATTTATTTGATCACAACAGGATCTAATGCTATATCACAAAATTATCCTGTGTTCAAACTTAAATTATGTTTTACAGACATTATAGTTTAAGATCCTGTTCAAATGTTCATATTCTGTTAGTTCAGAACTAACATCATGACTTTATTTTTGTGTGATCCCAACAAAGGAACTAACATTTAATAAAAGAGTGTTCAATAATAATAAATAAAATATAAACAAAAACAAATAATGAACCTCCACAACATCTGCATTTGAGTAAATACCAAAAAATATCAATACAGTATTGTGGAATGAAATATCACGATATATTGCAGAACCAATATTTTCTTACACCCCTACCAAAGACATGTATTTAATAAGTTAACTGGTCGATCCAAATCATAGGTGTGAATGTGAGAGTGAATCTGTATGTGTGATGAGTTTGATAACATGTTCAGAGTGAACCCCATCTTCACCTGTGGGTAACCAGGATATTCATCGGCACCTGTGTGACCCTCTGAAGGACTAAGGCATTCAGAAGATGGATGGATGGATGGATGGATGGATGGATGGATGGATGGATGGATGGATGGATGGATGGATGGATGGATGGATAGATAGATAGATAGATAGATAGATAGATAGATAGATAGATAGATAGATAGATAGATAGATAGATAGATAGATAGATAGATAGATAGAAAGAAAGAAAGAAAGAATTTGGAGCTACTAAGTCCAGATATTCTTCAGTCCCTTGGTCAACAGCAGGCTAACCCTTAACCCTAACCTGGAACCATGTGGTCAGGTGTAAGTGCTGATCACTTTAACGCTTCACATGTTATGAGTAAACTTTCCATTATTCCCGTGCAGAAATATGACTGTGTTAGACTTGCAAAATCAAGAATGAGTTTTACTGTTTGTTTTGACATTTTGCCCATATCACACTCACAACTGCTGCCAAGTCGGTTTGGGTATTTGTATTTGCGGTCCGAGACAGCCACTATCAGCATAATTAAGTTACTAATGATATTACAACTTGATTTTGATTCTAATCGTTTTATTAAATAAACAACTAAAATTGGGTTTTTGTCTGTTATTAAAGAGATAAATGCTGGGCTTAATTTCCTATCTTTTATTGTTGTTATCCAGTGTTTATTTGTAATCTTCCCACACAAAGCTTGCAGGCAAATATTACATCTCAGATGTAATGGAGAGACAATGTGAAAGAGGAGAAAAAGGATGAGGATGGGATGATTGCATCTTTTATTGTTTTTTCTTCCTTCCAGCTAATTAACCGAATAAATCTTGCAGTCACTTTCCACGGCTGGAAATTGAAGCTTGTGTGTTCTCATTGATTGCTATGCTCCACATGAGTAAGGATCATTGACTTGTGGCAGGAGAAAGAGATGTCGTCCTCTTCAGCCATAAAATAAATACTGTCTCTGAACTTCTACCAGGTGCATTGTCTGTCAATTTTCTCGTCTTAGTGAGCACTTAATATTGACAAAAAACGAAAGGCTCTTAAAAATGTCAACAAGCTTATTGATTACTCTTTAAAAGCAAAGTCCTTAATTTACAGAACTGTAGAAGAACTATTAATGCAGTGCTCCTTGTTAGCAGTATGAGCCATGGATGAATATTATCCCATTTGTTTGCTCCTCTTGCACAGGGCTGATAACACCCTCCATGTGCTATTAGAAGTCACTTCTCACATCCTGGTCAATCTGCTGAGTCGATTCCACTGACAGTGATACATGCTACAGCCGCTTCAGCCGCTAATGGGAATAATTAAGAAAAAGCAAGGTGTCTTGGAAAAGTGTTGCGAGGTTGATTTATGTTTTACAGAGAGATTTTCGTGCCCACGTAACTTCCTGCACCTCTGCAGCCGAGGGGTCTGAAGTAAGCTTTGCAGATTGACTTCCACTTAGTTGAATGAAATGATACAATCTAGAGTGACCAATAACCACAAAGCGAGGTGGGGAATTGTCCCCAAGGTGCAGCCACAAGGTGAAAGTGATAATCCGTGCTTTAATAATGTCTGGGCCCTGTGAACATCAGAGACGGCCATTTCCACGGAATCTGTCTCATAACAATCTTGCTAAGTGACCTTGTCTATCTGCAGGGATGGAATCATTGGAGAATCAAGGTAAACAGAATACGCCAAGGCCTGTAGTCTTCTATTCTTTATGTTATTTCATGTCAAATTATGACCTATGTTGCCTCTGTTCTGTTTGTAAATGCTACAGTTTGATGTTACTGTTACCATAGTAGCAAAGGTGCAGAAAGATGAAGAACCACCCCTTCCAGTTGTGACCCATCAGACCTCATGCCAGAAAAAAGGTGTATTACAGTGAATGTTTCCATCATTTATGCATGTGACTTTTGTTGGTATAAAAGATAAAGTCACAGTTTGTAGCAATAACAGATTGTGAAAATGTCGGAACATATCTCTGTACGTGTAACCGTGATCAGACGTGAAATAAAAAATGTCTACTTTTAAAAACCTTTTCACATCTCTCTCAAAGAACGAGGTGAAATATGCCAAGGAAATGATCATTGTAGAGTTGGGACCATTATTTAACACAAAATTAGATGTTACTTTCTTTACCACAAACTGCAACTCTCTTTATTCGTAAAATTATACTTTAATTTGACCAACATTGTATGTGCAGTTGAGAGTGTAACACAAATAATATTGTGCTCTCATTGGCTGGCGTTCTGTGACGCTGCGCTCTCATTGGCTGATGTTCTGTGACGGTGCACTCTCATTGGCTGGTGTTCTGTGATGCTGCGCTGTCATTGGCTGGCGTTCTGTGACGCTTCGCTCTGATTGGCTGACGTTCTGTGACGCTGCGCTCTCATTAGCTTACATTCCGTGACACTGCGCTCTCATTGGCTGACTTTCTGTGACGCTCCACTCTCATTGGCTGATGTTGTGTGACGCTGCACTCTGATTGGTTGATGTTCTGTGATGCTGCACTCTCATTGGCTGGCGTTCTGTGACACTGCGTTTTCATTGGCTGGCGTTCTGTGATGCTGCATTCTCATTGGCTGGTGTTCTATGATGCTGCGGTCTCATTGGCTGCTCAAAACAAATACATGAATGAATGAAAAAAGCCTGTTTTGTTTAAAATCATTGCTTCCTGGTGCTTTTTAAGGCTAAAAACTCAAAAAAGACTGTTCTAGGTAATTTGCAGATGCCCATGTTCCTGTGACTTTAATAAAAGACGCCTCAAATCATCGCAACTTTCACCGCAATTTTTTGGATAAGCTGCCGCAAATTCAGGCATTTTAGGCAGCAACAATCAAAAAAAAAATCCCGCGAAATCCTAGAGGGACTGATATCCAAACATAGATGGTGTGAACATGTCACCGTCTTAGGTCTTTGAAGGGAGTTACTGTATATATGATGCACTTCCTGGAACAAACCCTATCCATCAATCTACCCAGTCCACCCCAATTAACATATCACATGCATATGTTTGGAGGAGGAGAACATGCAAACTTCATCAATCAAACCCAGTACCTTCTTGTTGTGAGGCAGTAGTCCTAACCACTCCCCCACCATGTCCCCCTGAGCAAACTCCTATTAAATGAAAATGATTGGTTTCATAAAAAACAGAAAATGTCTCACCACTTTTACTGCAATATTAGGTTACAATTATTTATTTAGGTATTTATCACTTATAGTGTGATGTTTGGTTACATTTAATTATGCAGGTAAGTACTTGTGCAATTTTATGTGCATGATATATGTAATACCTTTATTTATTTAGTTATTCAGTACTTTTGTGTGATATTCAGTTACATTTATTTATTTAGGTATTTATTACTTACACTGTAAAGTTTGGTTGCATTTATTTATTTAGGAATATAATACTGTTACGATGATTTTTAGTTACATTCATTCATTTATTTAGGTATTTATTAGTTTTACTCTAATGCTTGATACAGTTATCTATTTAGGTATTCATTATTTTCAATATAATATTTGGTTACATTTATTTATTTAGGTATTTAGTACTTTTACTCCAATATTTGTTTGCATTTATTTATTTAGGAATTTAGCAATGTTACAATGATATTTAGTTACAGTTATTCATTTATTTAGGTATTTATTAGTTTTACTCTAATGCTTGATGCAGTTATCTATTTAGGTATTCATTACTTTTAATATGATATTTGGTTACATTTATTTATTTAGGTATTTAGTACTTTTACTCCAATATTTGGTTACATTTATTTATTTAGGTATTTAGTACTTTTACTCTAATATTTGGTTGCATTTATTTATTTAGGAATATAATACTGTTACGATGATATTTAGTTACATTTATTCATTTATTTCGGTATTTTTTAGTTTTACTCTAATGCTTGATACAGTTATCTATGTAGGTATTCATTACTTTTAATATAATATTTGGTTACATTTGTTTATTTAGGTATTTAGTACTTTTACTCTAATATTTGGTTGCATTTATTTGTTTAGGAATATAATACTTTTACTGTGATGTGGGGTTACATTTATTTTTCTAGGTATTAATTACTTTTAATGTAATCTGATTACATCTATTTTTTCTTTTTTTACTTTTAATGTAATGTTTGGTTCTTTATTCATGTAGGAATTTAATACTTTTGCTTTGATGTTCGGTTAAACTTTCATCCAGTTTCTTCCGTAGTGAATGCTTATAATTTCAGAAGAGTATAATATGGCTTTAATATCTAAGTATTGGTAGGAGGCAGCCATGGCGTTTTTTGCTCTCTAAGCTATTTTTATTATTACTATGATATTGTTCTTTAAAATCACACTACAGCCCTTTTCTCTAAATCATCAACACATTAATGTTTTTGTTCACACATTAAAAAGCCAGTGTGACTGGCTGGTCTTCTGAAAACTATTATCCAGTCTTCAACACAAAATACCAGACAAATAATTACCCACAATACCTTTATAATCCACAGCACAATCAGGGGAAGTGACTTTCTCGCCTCGCTTCACTGCCTCTGACTGCACTTAATTGTTTGTTATTGTAGTTACTCTGCTGCCTGACTGTTTTTTGTTCTTATCATTAATTTTCTTCATATTAGAATAAATGAATGTAAAGTAAAGCAGGTGATGTGCAGTGCTATGGTGACAGGTTGACCGTGACATTAGAATACTTCCTTAAATTATTGAATGAGTCAATGCAATAATCTACAAGTGTATTGTAAAAAAAAAAAAGAAAAAAAAGAAAGAAAAAAATCAGAATAGGCTATTTTAATCTGTTGTTAATTAGCAAAGTTAATTCGCAACTTGCTAAAAAACAGCTGGAGAAAAAAATTCTGAAGTCATGACCTAGCTGTTCGTAACACTAATTATGGTCCTGCCAGGCACGTCGACAGCGAACAATTAGAAGTACAATGTGTTCAAATTTGTGCTTTATTACCTGCAATTTCTGCCAGTATTTTACCATTTCTTTATGTGTTTCCTGATGCATTTCATCAACAAGGCTTCATCAGAGCAACTCGACGGTTTGTTTTTACTGAGCTTATATAATCATCCCTTGATTGTTCAGGAGGAGCCACTCAGATGTGTAAATTGCTTAATTTTGACCATACTTTGTTACTGTGAGCCTACAAAACATAGAAATTTCAATATTTACTGCGCAAAATATTCAGACCTTGTTGTTTTTCATGTTTCTATTTTATTATTCCCTTTCTATATTACATATTTAACTTGTGTTTTAAGTGGTGGTTTGATATTCAGCCTCCATTTGAAGCTATGATACATAATGTTTTTTTGTTGGCACTGTTTTGTATTTTGATAAACCCATTGTATATAATTGTCTTTGCACCTGGGAATGATTGCATACTGACTATAAAAAGAGGCTTTTCAGTGGCTCTGATGAAGGCTTGCTTCATAAACCATAAAGCATAACAGTGGATGAATGAGGGGCACTGACAAATTAGAATTATGTTCTTGTGGCTATTTTACTTTGGCTCTCGCTGTGCAACCATTTAGCACATTTGTCTCTCACATCACACTCACTCATGGAGGAGGCCGTATGCAGTACAGTACATGGAACACTTAGAATCTGAAGAAACCACAGCTTTCAAGTGAAAACAGCATGAAGTGGAGAAAGGAATGGATTTTTTTTTAACCCATAAAGACCCAGTGCTACTTTTGTGGCCATTCCTAAATGCTTTTTTTCTCTATATTTAACATTTTCTAAGTGATTTATCAACATTTATTAAAAAAAATAGCCCTCCGAATTTTACATTTTTTCAGTGAGAATCAGATATTTTCCAATATTTAATTCACTGATCATGTAGATGTTCATAAAAGCTCAGATTCAAGTTGAGGGTTAATATACCAAAAAGATTCAGATTCAAGTTTATTTGTCATTTCAGCATATAAAAATACACAGAAACGAAATATTGTACTCAGGTCCCCGACTGTCAGCAGCATTTAGTAAAAATAATATAAGTTACTGTTAAAAATAATAAAAATACTGATAAAAAAAATAACAATAACAATGACACCCCCCCTAAAAATTACTTATAAAAACTAAAAAAAAAAAAAAAAAAAAGAGAAAACTGAAGAAAAAGTGACTTTTTCAGCAAAATCTATCATGCCAAGTGTCTCCATCTACTGTCATTGATCCAACTCCATTGGTTTTACTGGTGAATCAATGTTGTAGAAGATAACAGTGTTACCACATTCACTACGAAGCCTCTGAACATCCAAATGGGTCATATCTGATGACCATAAAAAGATGAAAAACTGTATTTTACTCCCATTATTTCTGTGTATGGATAGTAGTGGTTCACAAGTTATTAAACATATTAGATCAGTAGATGGTTTTAGTTGTCTGTGGCTGTTTGGGTCTTTATGGGTTAAAGAGACAGATAAAGAATTTATATTTTATACATAATTATAATAGTCGTAATTTGTGATTTTTAACTCAAAAATTTTAAACATAACATCATCAAGTGTATCTATATTTGCTGTTTAATAACCCTCATCTTATCTTTTTTAAATCCAGATGAAACGCAGACCATTTTAAACAAGATAATTACTCTGACGCCGCCTTCTCCTTATGCATCGCTCTTCAGTCTAAAGTGTAGAGTACTTCACAGAACTGTGCATAGTCTGTAAGGTATTATCACATTAAATGGAGAAGCTAAGGTGAGAGGTTTTATTCATGAGATTGCATTTGATAAAAAGTGCGTGCAGGACACTCCAAGCACTCGTTTCCGACAGCACAGAAAAGAGACTAAACAACTGCATCTACTGTCCTGAAAAGAAGAGGGACTGAAAAGCTAAAGAGAAGAATATGCATTGATTGATATTTTGGTAAAACAGCCCACTAAATGTTTATTTCCCCGCGGGGTAAAGTAATGTTTTATCTTCAAAAGCTGGGCAGAATCTATGTGCAATCAGAAAGAAAATGAAGTGGTGTACTGTATGTCCTCTACAAATGTGCTGTTTTTGTTTACTTGAATACCAGATTGGTGTGTTTGGATCATTTTTAGGCCTGGTCCTGAGGGGGCCATGATCGTCCTGGCAGCTTTCTATTCATCTGGACTCCACAGGGAGTTGTTTGATGTTTTCATTAACCTGCGCCCTACTCGTCTGAGGGCCGCAGGGTGGCTTCTGGACCTTGGCTCTCCATGCCTCCTGCACCTCACATGCGCCCAGGAGAGTTCAATCACATGCCCTGCATGGGGGCTGAGATGACTGGTGGGACATCCGCCGCAGCATCGGACAAGATTAAGCTGTATTTTCCAGCTCTGTGTGTGAGGACAGAACAATGCATAAGTTACAAGAAAGAAGTTTCAACTACTATAGATATTTGTATTCATAAACAAGTTGTTTTTCTTTTTTGACAATGATAAGGGAAATGCACCTGTAAAGAAAACAAAAACAATGAAGAAACGGAAAAAGTCAATGTGTAATATAATTTTGTCATTACTTTAATAACATTGCCGCATTCATCATATTTGACTACATATTTCTTGCTCATTTCTGAAAGTATATTTCAAAAGGCACAAAAATAAATGACATATTCACTCTTTTGATTATTTCAGTCATCTAAGCAGTGTTTAAAGGCTGCTTTACTCAACAAATGCTCGAATGATCCCCATTGCATTACATTACATCATTTTTAAACGATTGTGCCTCATCTTACGATAATATTACTATTTTCTGTCTCAAGGCCTTTGTGCATATAATTACCCTTTTACTGCTTTTAAGAGCATTTATGTTGAATGCATCAGAAAAAAGGCTGTCAGCTTTCAGTTCATCTCTCTTGCTTTGATTGCTTATGGCAACAGTGACTACTTAGATGTTATTTTACTTGCGTGAAAAGAAATACAATGTAGACAGCACTTCTTTATTCCACTTGAATGAGTGCAAAAAAAGTCACTCTAAGACCCTTTTCTGACACAAATTGCAAACACTTAATTTATTCTATATAATACATCTGTCTAGTTTCTATATCTGTTTGTCATTTCCATCCCCTACACATACATACACAACACTTACCTAAGCCAAATGTTTCTTTTCATGTATTTTTATTCATATGTTTCATATCATTTGTGCAGAGAAAAAGCAAACCTTTCCTGTAGAAAGCAAAAAATCTTTCAGAAATCATTTCAACAAATATGAAAAGCAGTATTGTCAAATGTTTTTATATGTTTTTTCAGCCATTTGTTGACGCTGCAGGTTCACCATTCTTTATGTGCCTTTGTCATAAATATATTGTGTGAATGCTTTGGAAAGCTAAACAAACAAAAACAAAGTGATTGGAGATGTGGATGTTTCTTTTCAAAAACTTTGTGAGATTATTTTGTCAAAAGCGAACAGCAAAATACACAGACACCAATTCCATATGAATTCAAGAAAATCTTTTCACTAAGTAGTAATAGTTCAGCTATGTATAATAATGGTATACATATTAAACTCTCTTCTGGATGAATACATATTATTCATAACTCCCACTGTCAAATGTGGTGCGAAGTAGCATCAGCAACAAAAGGCTTCTCATTGTGGATTTCGTGATTATCCTTGAACTGTTCCTTTACAAACACCATCCTATGTGTGTGCTTAGTGAACAGGCTGCTGACACTGCTGACTTCTTTTCTCCCACAGATTTGCTTTGTGAAGAGATGTCTTGCCTCCTGAAGTGTGTACGTAAATCGTCTGCAGGTATTGTTTGGCGTGTTCATTTTATTATTCTGTATTTTTACCAGAAATATTCATTGCCGTCAAAGTTTAGTCTTGACTTTAGGATCAGTCCATGTGATAAAATAATATCAACGCTGCAGCTGGAAAATGAAATAATAAGGGGTTATTTGAAACAAACTGACAAAAATAGCATTCATTGGACTATAGAACAAACACTACAGTATAGTCTATGAAATAGTCTTCATTGTTTCTTTTGACACATGTAATGGATTACTTAGTTACCTCCGCCAAGGAGGTTATGTTTTTGTCGGCATTGGTTTGTCTATTTGTGTGCAGGATAACTCAAAAAGTTATGGACGGATTTGGATGAAAATTTCTGGAAATGTTGACACTGGCACAAAGAACAAATGATTAAATTTTGGTGGTGATCGGGGGGGGGCTGCACGGGGGCCCACTGATTGACCTTGGCGGAGGTCTGTGCTGTCTTTTCTAGAAAAGCACTCGTAGAGCACAGACCTCCGCCAAGGTCAATCAGTGGGCCCCCGTGCAGCCCCCCCCCGATCACCACCAAAATTTAATCATTTGTTCCTTGTGCCAGTGTCAACATTTCCAGAAATTTTCATCCAAATCCGGGGCACTGATCTGCCATGGCGGAGGTCTGCGCTCTCCGAGTGCTTCTAGTTTTGTGGGGGTTTTTTCATTTTAAGTCGTTAAGTGGTTGGAGACACTTTTTGGAGACAGATATCAACTGGAAAAAAGGTACAAAAATACAAAATTATATAAAGTAGTGATAATTTTGTGTTCATATAAAATACAGATAAAGACAGATCAGATTCTGTTTTGAGATATCTGCAGAAACAGGCAAGATTATACCCTGAAAATTCATAAATCTGTCCCATCCAAGATGAATGTGTACTTGAGTTGGGGCCAAATTCAGTGAGATTTTCTCAATAGTTTCCACTTCCTTTTCTTGTATTTACATTATTAAAATATAAAAATACTACTTTTTGACTTGGACCCTAAACATTAAAAACACTGAGCTTTGACTAAAAGGAGCGATATTTTACTTTTTTAAGTGGAATTATGCATTTTAAAACATTTCCCTGTGGTCTACATAAACTGTAAATGCTATGCTTGGGTCTGAATTCTTCATTAATTCAACTCCACAGGTCCATCTTCAACCCTACTTCTGACTAATGACACCAGAAAGGTCATTTTGAGTGCTGGCCCTTTAAATGCAAATGAGCCACTTCACACCCCACCCCCTCCAGGTTGTTGACTGTGCTGCTCTGTCCCGTTCAACCACTTGTGTTTGTTAATTCAACCAACAACTGAACATTTTAGTAATGAAGTAAGTGAAGCACTTTTCACAGATGAAAATCACAAAGTTCTGTACATAAAATATGTGTAATAAAACAACATAAGAATAATTTCAGAAAATAAATAAAAAGGAGGGCGACACGGTGGTGCAGTGGTTAGCACTCGTGCCTCACAGCAAGAAGGTCCTGGGTTCGATTCCAACACCAGTCGACGGTGGGACCTTTCTGTGTGGAGTTTGCATGTTCTCCCCGTGTCTGCGTGGGTTCTCTCCAGGTACTCCGGCTTCCTCCCACCATCCAAAGACATGTACTAATAGGTTAATTGGTTAATCTAAATTGCCCATAGGTGTGAATGTGAGAGTGATTGTTTGTCTCTGTATGTTCAGCCCTGCGATGAACTGGCGACTTGTCCAGGGTGTACCCCACCTTCGCCCCTATGTAGCTGGGATAGGCTCCAAGCGACCCCCGTGACCCTAGCGAGGATAAAGCGGGTTCAGAAAATGAATGAATGAAAATAAAAAGGATAAATCCTTCAACCATTCGCTTTCCTAAATTAAAACGTCTTGAGCCGCTTTTTAAATGAATCCACGGAGTCAAGAACATGGAGGGACAGGGGCAGGTCATTCCAGAATCTGGGGGCGACAGCATGAGAGGACAGGTCTACCCGGGTTTTAAAACGAGTCTTTGGGACCTTCAGGAGGCTCTGGCCTGAACACCTAAGGATGCATCCTGAGGGGTAGGGGCACAACAAATCAGCAGTATACTGGGGGACCTGACCATGCAACATCAGGAAAGTTAGATAATAAGCTTAATAAGTTTGGAGATATTTTCAGTATGGACTACAACTGCTGCTACTGATAAACAATTATGTCGTACTTCGAGAAATGTTGGTTGGAAGTCTTGACCTTATATGTGCAAATGTCGTGACGTAACTAATTATAAAACAAATTAAGAAGGAATTAAAACAAGTTGTAGAAATCCACTGGGTTCAAATTCAAACTTTATGAACTATTAGGGTCTAAATGCACAAATAAATGTACCAAAGACTAATAAAAGTGGATTTAGCAAAATATGAGCCCTTTAAATGTTGATGTAATTAACCTTATTCTCTCTGTGGAATTATGGACCAACCTTGATAAAGAAATAAAAACATGCACATCAGTCACCACATTTAAAAGGATGTTTAAAACCAAGGTATTCAATAAATATACATTATTAGGATAAAGTAAGCCAAGTATCAGTATAAATCTAAGATTTTGCTTTGATTATATTATTTGTTTTATCTATATTATTGTTTAAAACAGTGCCATCCTGTTATGTTGTTTTGTTTCTGTTTCTGCAGCTTTCCTTCTTGTAAATAGGGTAGGCATAAATAAGCTGTTGCTTCAGACTGCACCTTTTCGTCCATGTTTAAAATAGAAATCCAAACAGTACGTATGTATATATCATGTTCTGTTAAATGGACGAATAAACTACTACTACTACTACTATTGTATTAGTGTCTTGGTTGATAACTTTAGTATTCACTTTGTGGTTTTAAAATTGATCTCTCCCAATCACTCACTTGTTTTCTATTTCCTGTTGCAAACTTTATTTTTTAAAAACTCCCCTATACTTGAAATCACAAAATGCCATGTTTTCAGTTCTAATTAAATGATAACATGGAAGAAGTCAAATAAATCTCAACTTATGGGTGCTGTGTGTACGATTAAAAGCAGCCTTTTCTCAGTTGAGTGAACCATCTTCCTATTGGTCTGAGCACCACTTTTATACTACCCTGCACAACCTCACCCCCAGTTACATTTCTGACCTCCTAGTTTCCTACTCACCCTCACGACCACTCCGTTCATCAAACCTTAACCTCCTATCCATCCCCCGCTCCAACTTCTCAACAAAAGGTGACCGTGCTTTTGCAATTCTGGCCCCAACCCTCTGGAATAGTCTTCCCCATTACATCAGATCGTCAGATTCTATAGACATCGTCAAGCGACTCTTAAAAACTCACTTTTATAAACAAGCATTTCATTAAATCAGGACAGTGTAGTGTAGTGTGTGTGTGTGTATGGAGGTTTGTTTACATCTATATTGTGTCTGTGTATTAAGTGTTAGTTATGGGTCTGTCTTAGGGGTTGTTTGTGACATATGTGGCCATGGTGTTCATTCAGTGTGTGTTGCTTGTGCCAGAAAGTTTGTATCTGCATGTTGAAAGTGTTTTCTTATTCTTGTCTTTCCTATTTGTTCTTATCTATCTCTCCTTTATGTGAAGCACTTTATAACATATTGTTTTAAAAAGTGCTATATAAATAAAGCTTTACTTACTTACATTTACTCTGAGGAATTGAACTGCATTTGGACAAAAATAATAGATTGTGAATTCTGTTGCTGATGGATGCATCTGGTATTGTTTCCTCTCTCCATTGTCTTTACATTTACTTCAGGTGAGGAATGTGTCCTTTAAGGAGAAATGTGTTGTGCATACATGCCACCTTCAGTTATTATTTCCTTCCCTGCTTTTGCAGTCATCTAGATAGGAGTATTTACAACTGTGAAGTAGTAGACTTCTCAAGGAAAATGTATTTCCAACACTTGAGAACATAACACTCAGTCTTGATGTATGTGTAAGAGTGAAAATGGGAAATGCAAATAATAAGCAAATGTTCTGGGGTAAACGTAGCACAGTAATAGTAAAGACATGTTTATGACGAGGTTTACAGACATGGTTTTAGTGTTTTCTTACGTAATTACTGTATGATTGTTTACATATGCAAGTTTACAGTAATGTTAAGGTGATATTCTGTTATCAGGGATTCCACCTAGGGAAGGGAGACGGGGGATTAAGGAGGGAGACGAGCAGTGGAGTGTACTGTACTGTGGGTTGGAGCTCACTAAAAAGTTATGAGAAAGACCCTGTACCTGTTTTGACTGATTTATTCCTTCATACGCACACTCATGTTGCTTACATATGTATGTACGCATGTATGTATGAATGAAAAATGACTTATAATGAGTAGCTATAGTATTATAAGAACCAATAAATGAAAGTTTTAAACATAGGTTTTTAATTGTTTCATTGTCATTTGCAAAAACCTGAAATGATAATTTGACATTTTAGGCTCGCAGCATGATTCAACTGGACAAACAAAGATAAAAGCCTTGCCTCACAGTCAGCACAGTCAGCAGGGTCAAATGTTGCTTCCTATTAAAATATAGTAATATATATATTAAAACAAAACTGAATCAACCTTAAACCATCAATCTGTGGTACAAGGTTATTATCATTAACGAAAACTAACGAAATGACGACAACTAGAATTGAAAAAACATTTTCATTAACTGAAATAAATAAAAACTATAATTAAAAGAAAAAACGATAACTAACTGAAACTGTATTGTGTGTTTATAAAACTAACTAAAACAGATAAAAATTATGGATAAAATTCAATTCGTTTTCGTCTTTGTCAATGGTGGACTGATGTGAAATCAATTTATTTCACTTGAGCAATTTTAGCTGGAGGCATCATGTGACACTTCACGGTCCGTCACTTGTTGTTTAGAGTCGTCTTCTGGTCCCCACTCTACCTGGAAACATGGAGACTAAAGTTGGGAGAAAGCAGCAGAGTCCTGTCTGGGATTTATGTGAATATGACGGAGAAGAAGAGAAAAGATATGAAAAAACTAAAACTAATACTACAGGGTGTCCCATAAGTCTCCATACATTGGAGACATAATACATTCCATACGTATTTGGTTCTAACATGTATTTCTTTATATGTCTTCTTTATAGTTCTTCAGCAGTGGAGGACACGCATTGAAATGTGTTCCCGACAAAATGGCAGTCATATAGAGCATATTATATAAATAAAAATGGTTTATGTCAATAAACGTTTATTTTTCCTATGTATGGAGACTTATGGGACACCCTGTAGAACTAAGCATTTAGAAAAAAACAAAACTAATAAAAACTAGCAAACCTGCTCTAAAACCTAATTAAAACTAAGTGAATTAGAGAAAAAAAAGTCAAAACTAACTAAAACTAAACTATAATGAAAAATCCAAAACTATTATAACCTTGCTGTGGTATAAAAATGCAAAAATAACAAACACCGGCGAACACACTGGCTGTGTACATTTTCACAGAGATCTGCGGTTCCACTAGATTGACTAAGCCTCTGTATAAAGATATATTCCAAGTAGGTCAAGTTGTGACTGTATCACTTGACTGCAGATTAATTCCCTTCAACCTTTCCACTAAAGTGAAGCTCTCTAGTAAGTCTTAGATGAGATTTCAAGTTGTCAGAGTAGGAGTCATTTCCTCCTTATGCAGAGGAATCCCTTAAAAATGCTTTTCAGGTGATTTCCGTTGTATAGCTGCATTTTATTATAATTTTGTTAGTTTATTTACAGAAGCTAATTATGCCAGTTATGGATGGGCTCCTGGGGTGCAGATATAGGGAACTCTCTGTGCTCTGTTTTGTGCAACATTATTTATTGCAGACGTGCAATGACACCCAGTTGCTGGAGTCAGCTTATGCAGCTAAATGTTAAACAACAGCTCAAATTAATTTGTAAAGATGTCTGAGACCCAGTTCAGACCAGAGATTCAGAACACGAGCTGAAAACTTCTGCAGTGGTCTCCAACATACTGAAAGTCTGCCAGTTCACTCCGAGGCAATGAAATAAACTCTCAGCTTTTTATAGCTGTATGTAATTTGTAGTGTAGTGTATGTGTCATATAGAAATGGAGGAAGTAATAAAACACCAAAGGGTCAAGAAATTCACTCACCTATTCCTGTAGTAATTCAATTGTGTAGGAGTTGGTGTCATTTCTCATAAGGAGAGAAAACACCAACTGTGGTGGGATTTTACAGAGAGAGAGTGTCTGATGATAACACTGATAAAAAAGGATTTTACTACTGGGTGAAAAATATATGATTGTACCTAAATCAGATACACTGGTTCCAGGTCTGGAATCAAAATTGCTCCAGCATGTCAGCAATTGTAGTTATACACAAGTGAATCTACAGCTATTAGCAGCAAATCACACAAGAGTTGTATCAGTGTTTCACTTTAAATCACTGTGCCCTGAAATGTGTAAATGTGCAAATACAATCAGAAGTCTTTGTTTACAGTATTGTACAGCAAGTGTTTTAGCAATTGTATACTAACCTTAATGTCAACCTGGTTACTAACCCACCTGTTTTGGTGTTTTTCTTATTTCTATTTTTTTTCTTAATAATAATAATAATAATAATAATAATAATAATAATAATAATAATAATAATAATAATAATGATAATAATAATAATAATAATAATAATAACACTGGGTTACAAAAAATGTTTTTTGCAAGTTGTCTAGGTTTTTTCAACTGAATTAGGACCATTTTGCACCGCTAAATCCAAAAATGACATCTGTTTTTCTCAATCAGGTCAGGTTTTTTTGCTAATTTGATTTTGAAAAATTTGATCTTCTCACAAAATTGATTACATTTTTGTGACTTTATCAGTTGATTTTTTATATAGTTCTCACCCAAAATAGGTTTTAAGAGAAAAAAAATCATTTGATCACTTGATTCCTGTTAGGTACAATGGTGTATTCACCGCAGAGCAGCAGAATATGTCAGGCTTATTTTTGCAAGATCTTCTAGTCGAAGCCATTTCATTCACCTGTAATATTAAAAAAAACATTAATCATAAATTGGCAAAAGTAAAAGCTTCAGAACTCGTTTATTGCAAGAAATATGAAAGAATTTTGTATCATATGATGTGAAAATGTCCATAAATGTAAGCAAAAATGTTAAAAAGCCAATATGTAGCATAGTTCAGAAAGTTGACCTGATTGAGCAAAATTAATGTGATTTTTGGATTCAGCACACCAAAATTATCCTAAATCAGCTCAAAAAACTTAAACAATAAATTTGTTGTTGACCATTGTAATAGATTCGATTTCTATAGCGCTTTTTCAAGACACCCAAAGTGCTTTATATTATCAATCTATTATTCATTCACTCACACATTCACACTCTGGTGGTGGTAAACTAGGTTTGTATCCACAGCTGCCCTGGGCCAGACTGATGGAAGCATGGCTGCCAATTTGCGCCAAACAGCCCCTCCGACCACCACCAAACATTCACACACATTTATTCATCAGTGTGAGTGACACTGGAGGCAAGGAGGGTGAAGTGTCTTGCCCAAGGACACAACAGCACAAGACTAGAACAGAGTGGGATTGGAACTTCCAACCGCCAACCCTTCGGTTACTGGACAACCCACTCTACCTTCTGAACTGTGGCCTTATATTCTGTTTTTTCTGTTTTTACTGTTTTTCATGTTGCTGCTGCACTATAATTTCCCAGTTTGGGATCTATAAAAACTATCTATCTATCTATCTATCTATCTATCTATCTATCTATCTATCTATCTATCTATCTATCTATCTATCTATCTATCTATCTATCTATCTATCTATCTATCTATCTATCTATCTATCTATCTATCTATCTATCTATCTTTGACAAACAGATCTCTTGTCGACAAACAGATCTCTTGTCTTTCAGTTTCTCTCAGCTAAGGTGAAGCCGTACATCCCTGTAAGCCAGTTTGAGCATATTGTACGTTTGTTTGTTTCTTCTGGGACTGGATTACTGTAATTCATTAAATTACGGGTTGGATCAGTCCTCTGTCCACCGGCTGCAGATGGTCCAGAAGATGGGACCATATCATCCCTATATTGGCTTCCCTTCACTGGTTTACCGTCACTTACAGGATCCAGTTTAAGATTTTATTGACTGTTTTTAAGTGCCTGAATGGTTTGGCACCCTTTACCTTTCAGAGCTTTTAACTGTGCACATCCCAGCCAGAGAAACACGTTCCTCAAATTGCCTGCTTTTAGAGTACCAAGAACTTGCCAAAAGACAAAAGGCGACAGAGCCTTTTCTGTAGGAGGTCCAAGGCTCTGGAACTCTGCCCTAACATGTCACATGTGCACCGTCAATGGAGCACTTTAAATCTCTTTGGAAGACACACCTATTTGCACTGGCTTTTAATACAAGTGTGTGACTTATGTGTTTTATTCTTCTGATTGTGTTTTTAGATGCTATTTATCTTATTACTGTGTATCTGTTTGTTTGTTTTTTAATCTGTTTAGTATATCTTGTATTTATTCTTATTTTACTAGTTTTTCTTTTATTTTTTTAACATTCTTTTTATTGAACATTTTCAAAATTATAACAGTCCAGCACAGTACAGTGGTGATTTCTCACAGACTGCAAGGGAAGCTTGGCTTCCCCTAAAATTATGAAAATGAAATGGTTAAATATGTTCGGTTGTGTTGACATTTCATTGACTACAAATGTGTTAGAACACGTTCATCTCACAGATGAGTTCATTCAGAATCAGCTTTATCACAAATCAACGGACTCGATGTTGTTCACTTCTCATACATTCCCGTTGCGTTGTTTTCTCATACGATCTCTGCTCAGTGCATTTACCCGTAGACGCTCAGCGTCCATGCACTTCAATGGGACTGAGTGGAACAGTTTTTTTCATTGCCTCAAAACTGGACGGTAATTGGATAAATGCCACGATATTGTCCCGCCCCCGGATGCCCGGCGTCTCTGGGGGTGAATGGAGCTGTGGGCGGAGCTCGGCCGGGCTGGATGCCAGGCTTCCACATGCAGATTGGAGGATCAGTTGAAAGGCTGAAATCCCATTTGATTGACACCTAGTTTGAGATCTACTCCTTCACTGACACAGTTCAGTTTAATACCGTTGTGCATTCTGCTGTGAAATCAGAGAAACCACTACGAAATTACTCGTTCATTTCTTGCGCTGTAAATAAAACACACTCATTGTACTTCATTGTTTCAATTTAACATAATTTCAATGTTTTCTTGTTTAGTTGGTACCATAAGGTCACTGAGCATTTTCTTAAAAAGGAACAGAGGGCTGAATTTATGTTTAAATAACTTGACATTTTTTTGTTGTAAGCCGACAATGAGCTTCCCCTCTCTGAAAGACGAGCAGCCGCCACTGGCACAGTACGTATACAGGTTGTATGAAATATGTAGCAAATCCAAAATACATCCACAACAATGATCTCAAAAGTTTATTAGGTCTTTTTCAGGCAGTTGCAGTCTGAGTTCCCAGATCCTCCAGCACTTTGCCAAACTTTGCTGTAAAGATGTCTTTCTGATCATTATATAAAATCTTAGTCTTTCCAGTGACATATAGTCTGATATCAAAGACAAAGGCTTTAATATATCTTTCATTTGAATCTGCAGTTTTGTACTGCACTTGGGGCACTTTGCATCGTTTCAAATGTGCTACATAATTAAACTTGACCTTGATATTTTCTATGTGATCAAAATGCAGATGGACTTCAATACCTGAAAGAAAAACATAGTGCAGTCCCCATGTGCAGAAAGCTAGAATTTTCACTGAACCTGAGATTGGTGATTCTGTATCCTCCTCAAACGCTCAACTCTAGAATTAACAGCTTTAGATTCATTTGTGCAACAGGTGTAACATTTTCTGGGCAAGAATAGAGCCACAAATTATGTTCAACTCATTGAGGACCCGATAAAAGAATATGAACAGATTTGGAATTTAAAAAAAATAAGTTTATTGTCTAGTTTGGGTGATGTAAGTGATGAGCTTTGTGAACAATTTCATCAAGATATTTCTGGAATGGAAAACAAATACCAAGGGACTTCAACCTAAACATGATGGTGAATACTGTTGTTTCACAGCAGGAAACTGTCACATCCCACAAGCAAAAGAACAAATGCATGAACTATTTTTGACTGTCCTACTAATGTCTATTATCATTTGGCCTTAACCCTTTCATGCATAGTGGTCACTCCAGTGGACAGTTCTACAGCTGTTCTCTTGTTTATTCATGGATTTTGTTGTTTTAGTGTCATATCAGCCAACACAATACACTGCAATTGATAACATTACTGTAACTTTGCTGTTCTTGATAAACCAAATCTAACATTTTTGAGTGTAAATCAATTCCTTATAATGTTATTAGACTTTAATTAACAACAAAAGTGTTTGGTTTTTTTTTGGCATATTATCTCCATGAAGTGACTAGTATTAGAGTACACTACAAACAAAAAGTTAAGGATATTTCTTTTTTTTGTCTTTTTTTTGGTCATTTTTGCCATTTGTAAATAAAACTATGTCTGGCCATTAAAAAAATGTGTTTCAATTCAATTCACACACACAAAAAAAGTAAAAAGTGTGAAAAAATCCCAACTGAAAAAAAAAAAGCCCCCAAAAATGTTAAATATCCATAACTTTTTGTTTATAGTGTATGTTGAAATATGAGAAAACATCAAATTAGCAGCATTTAATGTTTTTATTTCATAGTTTTCACGTAGTATATCAGTAAATACATGTTTCATTGCTGTAAAAATTATACACACATTTTTGCAACTCCATGAAAAATAGCTTCATAAAAAAAAAAAAAAATAGTAATAATCTCATTGTTTTTTTTAAATGCCTGAAGAGGAATAAAGAAAAAAAATTTGATTAACGTTCTCATAATTCATGCATGAAAGGATTAATGTTGATATCTAGATACAAAATTAACCAATTCATTGTGACTGCTCAATAAAAGGCACTGGCACAAGATTGGAAAATAATTGTTTTTGTTGAAATCCTGACATGCTCGAAAAATTCTGACATCAGATCCAGATTCACCCTATCTGAATTAGTCAAGGTTAGAGACTTTTCTGTCAGTACCAGAAAGTTCGTTTTTAATGTCCTTTTAAGGGTCAGTCCACTAACACTGAGAAAAGTGTGACACTCAAACCAGCCACTGGTGATTTGACGAGATGGACCAGTTGACACTGTCACAGCCTTTACCTCCAATGTTCTAAAACGGTTTTGTCTCATCGTGATCTTTGTTTTTCTGAGCTGGACCTCAGAGTCTGTAGGAGACTCTGCAGTTCTATCTGATGACTTCAGCTATTCCTGTGGTGATTTAATAAATCCACTTATGCCTTGTGGCAATGTTTGTCCTGTTTTGTAGACTTTGCCAGTAGTTTGGTATAGTTTACACACTTCAGTTTGCACTTAATTATCCATAGAGGTTGTTGGTGTGACATCCCGCTTGTTATTCAACCTTTAATTTGGATCATTGTGACACTTTGTGAACTTGATTATATGATGCTGGTCAATGCACCCTGAGATAGTATTGGAGAAAAACTGGAGGAAAAGGTGAACATTTAAAAGGACAGTCTATCAGTGTTTCTTCATCTGAATTTATCTGCGTAAGTGTGTGTTTGTAAAGGAGTATAATTATAAGAAGTTGCATCCGAGCCAGCTCATTACACCAAACAATTTTAAATAACCTTGTTGAACTAATGTTTCATTTGCAACAGCTTCATAGTTCTTATGCACTGCAGTGGAAAAGAATATTAGAAAGCAAAGCAGAGAATGGGTTTCCCCTTGAAATGCTATTATTGTCTTATTGAATTCAGTTCAGACTTATTAATATGTTCTGCATCAGTATGCATTAAACTACGCCTGTATGAACAAAAGGGATGTTTCATACTCATGTGTATTTAAATGAATGTATTAGTTACTAAGATACTGTTACATTGAGCAGATACAAGAGTAAGAGATTCTCCAGTCCATCACATACTTTTAGTGGATTGAGTTGCATCGATTTTGTTATTGTTTTGCAGTTTTCATGCATTTCTCTTTAATTGGTGAAGACTAGATAATGCCACTGGTGATTTAATCTGAATAAGCATGGATATTTTTCCATTTTACCTCTGAAAGTTTCTATTTTTTGAAAGCAACTTTCAGCTGGTCATCTAAAGCCTGTCTCCTCTGAAATGACACAGCATCTGAGAAGATCCCTGAATTTATCTTTGCTTTGTAATTCTCCAGCAGAGTAAAGGAAGGAATGTTTAATGACACATCTCCAGCTCTTATATAGCTCCTCAGCAGGACACCGTCGTCCGTGTGCTTTTCTGTCTGTGAGACAAAGGATGCATATATTACTGTATTTTGATTAAAAAAAACTTTCTCCCCCCTGCAGTTTTTGCCATCTGATAAGTGACAACTTAATAGAGGGCTAGTTCCTGTAGGCCAACCCCACTGAGGAGAAACGGTGCTGTTTGTCAGAGCTGTGAGAACAATTCAAATTAGACAATTTAATTTGGTCAAACATGAGAGAGATGCCTAACACAAATTAACCAAGGGACACTGGCAGCCAAGGTTTATAAATTAAAATGCTTGACAACTAGTCTTTTAATATGTAACAGCACTATTGAAATATTACAGAGAAGCTACACTACCTTTAAAGCTTTGGGAAAATCACTACAACTGGATCTCTTTGCACAACAGTGTGAAAATCAACTATTCCTTTCTTTATGGTTTTACAGGGATTTCCTTGACTTGATGCATGGATTGTATTTGCTTTGAGATGCACTGTCAAAATAAGGAAATACTTGAATTCCTGGTTCAGAAGCAGCAGACTGTCCTTTTTTGCCCTCTGTTTCTCTGCATCATCCAACCAATACAAGCCGCCCACAAACGGCTAATCAACACATAAAAACCAGCTATATACCACCCTTATTATGTTTGTATTGTTGGAAGAAGATATAGACGTTATAAAAGTGTTTGTGTGCTGACCAAGAATGACTAAGTGTTTCCAGAGCTTGACAAATAGTGATCTATTTGAAAAATAACTTTTGTAAAAAATTGTCTTTGCTGACAAATAGTGAGAGATCCTTGAAAGGTCAACACAGAAACACAGAAATGATCTAAACAGTGTATGGTACACAGTAAGTTCACTCAGCGACTATTACTTCTACAAATACAGATGGCAAAGTCCAAATAGCCATCTGTCCACAATGTGTGGCACATAAAATTATACTCGTTCGCTGTGGGCGCTCTTTGAGATCCACAGGGTGCCGGCGGGACGACTGACACAGAGATGTGACAATGACTTTGTGCTGCTGTTGGATTGATCTGTCATTTTTAGCTCATACAGCTCAGCAGGTGTAAAAGCAGTTCCCAGGCAAAAACTGAAGACTGCAGATAGAACATCTTATGTCAGGTGTGTGTGCATGTCTGTCTTGTCATCACATGGAGGAGACATAACACCGTGGACACCGTAATGTAAATTAAAGGGTTCAGACTTGACCATTTTAATTTTCAGCTAATGTTATGGAAGAGCTGAATCAACTTATCGTATTTTCATTATAATCACAGTAATAAAGGAATAAACCTACAAAAGACTGGCTGGAAAACATTGTATAATACACATGCAATGTAGAAAAAAAGAAACAAGTTTGTGCCAAAATCCTTGAATACACAAACTTTTGGTCACAGAATTCCTCAAGTTTTACACTCTTCTCACAACCCACGAATAAATACTCAGCATGTGCACATTTGATGCCATAGCATTATCAGTTTAATGGTGACTGTGACGAGGAGCAGGATGATCTGGCAAAAACAAAACAAAACTATAAGACAGTCTCTTGAGGTAGAATTATTATTCCCAATGTGACTCACAATTGCATTCCCTCTTATTAAATGCAGGTAAGTTACAACTAAACTATAAATTCTACTTTTCTCTAATTTTCTCTGGTCTCCAATGATTTAGTCTGTATCTAAAGGCTTTTTGTTGACACTATCTAACTAAAACTCATTTTCGCTCTATATTATCTAGATGAAATAGACACTATCAACATTTTCTTGTACTACAGCTGCAGTGTTTCCGTGTATTACCTGACTGTGGTTCTAATTTGTCCCACAGGAGTTTTATAATGAATCAAAAACATTTTGCACATATCAGACTTCAAAAGCCAGACAGACGTACGGTAATGTTTCACTATTATTTCCTTAGAAGCAAAACAACACAGTACACAAAATCTACAAGTTGATACAGAATAAACCTGAACGCTTAACAGCAAACAGACGCTGGTAAAGTATTGCCATAAAATGAAGTAAACTCATTAACCTAGTGACCTGTGATATGACAGACCCATAGGTTAGTGCACCACTGTCTGTAAGATACTGCAGTTACCTTGATAAACAGATTATTTGAAGTAAAGAAAAGGAAAGTTTTGACAGTGCTGTAATTTATCGTTTTATTGATGCAATCATGATCTCTCTGAAAAAGCAGATAAGATCTATTACAGTCTACAATTGTCAGATCACCCGGCCCTGACCAGGGTTAATCTGTAATGACCTGACTATTTCAATGATCTCTTCAAGTGAATATCATACCAGTAATGATATTATTCCCCTGACATTTTCACACATCACTTTTTATTCATTGCAGAGCTCTCAACATATATTCATGCTACTAAAGAAACTTTACAACAAATAAAAGTGCTCTCCAGTCCACCTCTACATCTACTGTGTGAGTTCCTCACCACTGTCACATCATTTACCCAGCTATGTGTGGACACATACTGCACATTGCAGGGTTTTCTGGACAGGTTAGGATCAGGGCAAGGGTTAGACATGTTGTGGTTATACCTGGAGTTAGGATAAGTCACCATGAAACTGACTGTTACAGTGTGATAGGAAAGTCCAGAAAATGCCTCCTATTTACTTTTCCTAACCACTTTTTCTTGACCTTGGTGAAAAACATTGTGGGGTTAAAGGATCATGGATAGGAGAGTTCGTAAGGACTTGGGAACAGACATTGCTGTACTGGAAGAACATCACCATAGCTCAGTGATACTAGAATATCCTGAAGATGGACTATGAAAAGTGCATCTTGGGTACTTTTTCTGTAGTGGTCTTATAGTGCTATTTCATGCAAGATATAAACGTGGATATTGCAGTAAAAATGTGACGTCATTATCAGGGTTGTGCTAAACTCCAAAGTGCTGGGAGATGGGAAGTTTCCAACATACATTTAGGTCAAATGCATTGGAAGGCCTGTCCAAGCCGGAGGTCCGAGTTGCAAAGTGGAGTCAGATAGAAGTACCCTGACCTCACTACGGACTACAATGTGATGTCAACACAACAATGGCGGCGCACAGTGTACAAGTGCGCAATGTATAATTAGCTCATCCGTCATTTCGGTTCCTCCATCTCATTTGCGTATATGAGAACACTGGACTGTCGACAGTCAAAATGCCTCTTCAGTATGAAAGGAAATAGGAGCTTAGATCTGCAATCTCCATATTTATTGTTTATGTTCAACATGGATCATCTGGAATGCTTTGAGGTGGGATGTAGTTAACTCCAAGTGAGATATATTCTACCTCCCAACACTTTGTAAAGCAGCATTAGAACAAATCCAGCCACTGGTAGTCCTACTTCTAGTTCTGGTCCCAAGTCCAAGGTTTTGCATCAGTAAGGGTATCCAGTATGACACTGCTGCCAAGGACAGGATTAGAAAGCTCAAGTTGGACATTTTGGAGACAAAGTGGGAGATGTCAGATTTAGATGGCTCAGACATGTGCAGGGGAGAGATATTTTATAGATGTGGAGGACTGTGATGGCCACAGCCACACGTTGAGTAAAATCTCCACAAACACTCACCGCCTCATTCGTTTCAAATCATTATTTCCATAACTGGGGTCAGCACCGCATGGTGTTTTTAGTTGCATTCAATCATTCATTAAACATACACAGTTTAGTTAATTATGTATTTGTTTATTTCAACCTTACATTGGTTTTATAGAGTGCACCAAGGTTATAATAGTTTTGGATTTTTCATTATAGTTTAGTTTTTAGTTTTGACTTTTTTTCTCTAATTCAGTTAGTTTTAATTAGTTTTTAGAGCATGTGTGCTAGTTTTTATTAGCTGTCGTTTTTTTCTGAATGCTTAGTCTTAGTTTAGTTTCAGTATTAGTTTCAGTTTTTTCATATATTTTATCTTCCATCCTATTCAAAGAAATAAGTGAAGTAACCCTGGACACTTTATTTGGGGGTGGGGTTAGGGCAGCTCTGACTGAACACAGACACAAACACATGTACAGCACCATGGATAAATTCTCTATAGCAGGTTGGGGGGGTAATCCATACACAATGTCACTTACATGAAAACAAAACTGAAACTTTCCATACTTTGATCGTTGGCCTCCCGACTTCTATTCCTCTCTTATACCGCTGATCTGAGACGAAACTTTCACATGTTCTATCCTATATCAGCATCGACAAAGACGAAAACTAAGGGAATTTTATATATAATTTTTATATGTTTTAGTTAGTTTTGTAAGCATACAATACAGTGTCAGTTAGTTATCGTTTTTTTTTTTTTTTTCTTTTATTTGAGTTTTTATTTATTTCAGTTAACGAAAATGTTTTTGCAATTTTAGTTTTTGTCATTTCATTTATTTTCGTTAACGATAATAACCTTGGAGTGCACATACATAAAAATTGTAGGGTGACCATTAAATCTGTTGTTTGTGTTATGTTTTGTTATATTAATCCCCTGTTCTTTGGTTTGAGTTATCAGCTGTGGTGGAGTGTCCTGTCCTGATGTGGTAAAAGGTGTGGCCAAGGGTGGAGCGGGACTAAATACTGCAGCCACCTCATCAGATCGTACCATGTGCTGTGATCTCATGGGGGGATTTAGCTTTTAACAAAGCTTTAGTTCAGGGGTGTCAAACTCATTTTAGTTCAGGGGCCACATTCTGCCCAATTTGATCTCCAGTGGGCCGGAACAGTAAAATAATAGAAATAATAGGAATGATAGGATAAAAACTTATGAATAATGTCAACGCCAAAGTTTTCTCTGTGTTTTTGAGTGAAAAAATTAAAAGTCTATATGAAAATATTTACATCTACAACTGTAGTTGAACATAACTTGAACAAATATGTACAACCTGAAAATACTTAAGAAAACTAAGTGCAGTGTTAACAATATTACACCTTAGTTTATCATTTATACGTGTGCATCTCAACTTGCAGATCACAGTGGATCTACAAATACACACATTTAATAACAGGCAGAATATTGGTAAAATTCCACATACTACTTTTAAAACATTTTAGGTTGTTCATATTTGTTCAGGTTATTCACATTTTTTGTAAAAGGCTAGTTTGTAACATTCTGATGCAGTTTTCCTTTTTTTTTTTTTTTTTACACTAAAACAATGAGTTTTCATTATTTATAGGTTATTTTGATAGTATTTTACTGACCTGACCCACTTTAGATTGAACGGACCTAAAATGATTTAAACATCTTTGATTGTTAATATCTTAAGTGTAATTTTTGCATTTCACAAATTCGTCCCACGGGCCAGATTGGACTCTTTGGTGGGCCGGATTTGGCCCCCGGACTGCATGTTTGACACCTGTGCTTTAGTTGTATTTAGATATAGTTAGTGCCTATTTTGTTTTCCCCTTTTGTGGTAGATGACTTGGCCAAGCCACTATATATGGCTTTTTTCTCATTGTGTTAGGTCAGTTTGGTCAGCTCATCAGTTCATGTTCTCAGCCTTAGCTGTTATTATTTGAGTACAATTCTATTATGTTGACCTGTTTCATGTACTCAGTTGTTAAAATTACAATTAGTAACCTGGGCGACACGGTGGTGCAGTGGTTAGCACTCGTGCCTCACAGCAAGAAGGTCCTGGGTTCAATGCCAACACCAGTCGACGGGGGGTGGGACCTTTCTGTGTGGAGTTTGCATGTTCTCCCCGTGTCTGCGTGGGTTCTCTCCAGGTACTCCGGCTTCCTCCCACCATCCAAAGACATGCACTAATAGATTAATTGGTTAATCTAAATTGCCCATAGGTGTGAATGTGAGAGTGATTGTTTGTCTCTGTATGTCAGCCCTGCGATGAACTGGCGACTTGTCCAGGGTGTACCCCGCCTTCGCCCCTATGTAGCTGGGATAGGCTCCAAGCGACCCCTGTGACCCTAGTGAGGATAAAGCGGGTTCAGATAATGAATGAAACAATTAGTAACCATTTTTGAATATTTTAGGGGTAAATAAAAACCCAGATCTGAACTGCTTGGTCCCTAACAAGGACATCCAGGTAGAAGATGCAGAGACAGGGTCAGATGGAAGCAGATGAGTTGCTGTGGTCTAAAGGGAGTAGCTGAATTAGTAGTAGATCAAGGTTAGAACAGTTATAGGCCTAAATTAAAGCTGAAGCTGCACTAATACAGGGTGGGGAAGCAAAATTTACAATATTTTGAGGCAGGGATTGAAAGACAGTGTATGACCAATTAATTTATTGAAAGTCATGAGAATTTATTTGCCACAAGAAAATTTACATCATAGAAAATGTTTTTATTCTATGTGTCCTCCTTCTTTCTCAATAACTGCCTTCACACGCTTCCTGAAACTTGCGAAAGTGTTCCTCAAATATTCGGGTGACAACTTCTCCCATTCTTCTTTAATAGTATCTTCCAGACTTTCTCGTAATAGTTTTGCTCATAGTCATTCTCTTCTTTCCATTATAAACAGTCTTTATGGACACTCCAACTATTTTTGAAATCTCCTTTGGTGTGACGAGTGCATTCAGCAAATCACACACTCTTTGACGTTGGCTTTCCTGATTACTCATATGGGCAAAAGTTTCTGAAAAGGTATGGATAATAGTGTTAGGTATGATTATGACATCAATATATGTTTGGTTTCAAAACAATTGACGTAGTGCCTGCTGAGAAAAAACAACTAAATGTTCATTGTAAATTTTGCTTCCCCACCCTGTACTCACTCATCTTTCTCTCCAGTCATATTTGTTGTATGACTCCTGAATTGACACAATTATATCAAAATACTAACTATGCAAAATAAGCATAAAGCTATAAAAGATGGTGTAGTCAGTGTCTCCTGTGCTGAAGGAGACAATAAAGGAAGCATGCTTTCCTTTGCATTTAGACATTTCGTACAGCACTCAGATACGTCTGGGTCATTTCACTCAATTAGGAACCTTTCTAAGCAAAAATGAATATATAGATGCAAAGCAAGTCAATGGAATAAACCTAAATGCACATAAACCTCATGTGTATCTGTATGTGTGTGTGTGTTGGCTGTGGGAGGCAGACATAGCCGTGTTTTGTCTGTAATGGTTTTTTTATTTCTAATATTTGTTTAGTCCCCACTAAATGATACATAATGTACAATTACCCTGAAGTAGACAAAACAGGGAAATAAAACTCTACCTTCCCTCCTGTGGGGTGATACATTATGATTACACTGCCTAAATGAATGGGCTCATTAGAAGCAGGCAGAAACATGCGTTGGAACACATTTCCTCTTGTCGGGCCACTGAACCATGGCCACAAAGCTTTGTTTTATTAAAAGGTAAGACAGCATAAGACCACCAAAACCAACCAAAAAACCACAGTCATAAACACCTCACAATACAAAGCCATCTGTGCTCTCTGAGCCCGAGACCTGAAGGAGAAAAAAAGCTCCACTTCTTGTCAGATAAAGCCATTATTCCACAAGGATGTGTGACTTTCTCAGAGGATGCTTTTGAGACAACACTGATCCATACTCCAATAACTGCTTGTGTAAGTACTTCTCTTCAGATACAGCGTTTGTTTGTCAGTATAGTCAGTCACTAATTTAAAGCTTATAAATAAACCGCTTTACAAAAAAAAAAAAAAAAAAGGGTTGTACAAAGCCATTAGCAGTAAACTCTAAGTGATAGTGTCGATGACTGACAGATTTACAGAGAAGGAAGCCCACCTTCCATGGACCTGAAATAAAGAAGAGGGACTGTGCTCCCGCTGCGCCTCCCAAAGCTGTCAGGATTATTTATGAATGTAAATACTGCTTCCTCTGCCTAGTAATTACTTTAAGAGTGCTCTTCAATTAGAGTAGCTAATTAGTGTTTATCGTGTTTATGTTTTTCCTACCCTCTCTCTTTTTATGTGTTTGTGTCTCTCTATCTGAGGCCTTGCGTTTGCTGTCATCGCAAACATTCGCTGCAGAAAACTCTGCCCGTGTAATTCTTCACTTGAATATAAATTAATGATGTGGCATAACTTAATATTTAAATGGGTTTTCTTTGAAGTGTATGAGTCATTGGGCTTATCTACTTGTGCTCTCCTTGACTCGCAGGACGCCACCAGGGAACAATCGGCTGCTTTCAACTTAAGTTTTATTTAAAAACATGAACACAAGGGTTTGACCCTCAATAAAAGGCTGGGACTGTTCTTGTGTTCACCTTCTGCTCTGGTAATTGTACTGTATCTTCTAATTCTACAGTACAACGGTATGTCGGAGTAACCTTGCTCTATTATTTACTCTGATGGAAACCGTCCTTACAGTCTTTTTAGAGGAGAAACCCCACCGATATATATACGATGCATGTGCTTATGGGATTTAGAAAAAGAACAAAGTGTAAAAAAAAAAAAAAAAAAAAAACTATGTCAAGGGTTTTAAAATGCTTGCATCTCATTAAAACATAAGTAATTATCTATCCTAACAGTCTGGATTTGTTTATAGGAATCATATAAGACATTTTTAAGTTTACTAGTAATACAGTATGAGCAAAATAATGACTAAATCAGGGACAGTTTTTGTAAACAGATGCGTCTGAGCTGAATCTGTGAGTCTCAGTCTAAGCCACAGGTGTCAAATATTCAGCCCAGGGGCCAAATCCAGCCCACCAAAGGGTCCAGTCCGACCCTTAGGATGAATTTGTGAAATGCAAAAATTACACTAAGATATTAACAATCCTTTTAGTTCAGGTTCCATATTCAGACCAATTCAATCTCAAATGGGTCAGATCAGTAAAATACTATCATAATAACATATAAATAATGACAACTCCAAATGTTTCTCTTTGTAAATGTAAATATTTTCACGTATTTACACTAAAACAAAGATTAATATTGCAAAAAAATGTGAATAACCTGAACAAATATAAACAACCTGAAATGTCTTAAGAGAAGTAAGTGCAGTTTTAATAATATTCCACCTGTTACTAAATGTTTTGTGTATTTGTAGATCCACTGTGATCTGTAAGTTATAATGTACATGTGGAAATGATAAACTGAGGCAGAATATTGTTAAAATTACACTTCTTTTTTCACTTTGTTCAAGTTTTTCAAATCTTTTGAAAGGATAGTTTGTAGAGGTAAACTTTCCCATGATGTAAATTTACTTTTTCACTCTAAAACATAAAGAAAAGTTTGGCATTGACTTTATTTATATATTATTATGCTATTATTTTACTGGTTCGGCCCACTTCAGATCAAATTTAGCTGAATGTGGCCCCTGAACTAAAATGAGTTTGACAACCCTGGTCTAAGCAGATATATTTTACCAGCAGCTCCTTTTCCACCAGTGTGAACCTGGTACTGGTTGTTTTGCTGCTGTTAGCGTAAGTTAGTTGGTTGTGCTCATGGACCTTGTAAGAACCACTTTGTTTTTCCCTTGGAGTTTTATTTTTTTTTATCCTGTTTGTATCATGTCATCGATGACATGATATTTAGGAATTTACAAGCACAAAAATATAAGATTCAAAATATTTATAGTCACATGAAAAGTAATTAAACATGTTTTCCTGTACAATTAAATTCTTGCTTTGCTGTCCACGGAATGGCAAACATATAAAATAATACAAAATAAAAAATAAAGAGTGCAAATGTAAATAGTACACCTGTACAAACTGAAAATGTAGTCAAGTGCAGTTACATGGGTCAAGTATTGGTACGTATTAATAGCAGTCCATGAATCAAAGAGCGGAGTCGAGTGTGAAATGAAAATATGATCAGTGCAGAGTCAGTGAAGACATCTCTGTAACCATGAACAAGCCCAGTCCTGTAGTGATTTTCATCTCTTTTAATACTTTTTCGCACATTGTGAAACAAGAGAAAAGTATCGCATACAACAGCCTTTTGGTGTTGGATTTGTGAGCCATGCCAGACAAGAGATGAGTGTCACTGAGCTGTTTCACACAAAATAAGTGTTCCTTTACTATCTTTATGCTAGATTTTTTTGACTTGTAGAATGATTTTTTGTTACTTTAAATACACCTGATAACATAATTCAAATGGGATTATGAAATTAGCTTTCTTTTGCTATTGACTGCCTTTTTTTCCCCAGAAGTGATGACAATGTTGTAAAGAAACGTAATATTAATGTTCAGTTCAGTTTTCAGTTTAGTGATTTATTGCGAGCATGCAATGAAATTTAACATATATGCACTTGCAAAACATACATAATAATACAAATATCAAGAATCATAACAATCTTAGTCAGAAGAAAAGCACAATAATTCCATTTACATGCCCGAAAAGGGGTGGGAAGAGTATAACTTATTTAATCCCACCCCCTCTCCCTACAATATTATTAATAATATATGTCCCTCTTCCTTTTACATTACTCTTCTATATTTATATATCTGTGCACACACACACAAACACACATACACACACACACTCATTCATCCATATATGAGTGTGTATATATGTTAGCTCTTATTGGTTTCAGGTACAAATACCGCAGTTGTTTTTGTCACTCAGTGTATTTTTGATATTTTGTTCATGTGTGAGTGTGGTTTTTTTGTCATGTAAAAATTTGTCAAGATAACGCCTACATGAAAACTTGCTTAGTTTTCAGAGATCTGCAGCATTGGAGGCTGATGGAAACAATGCAGGAGTGATGCTCTGTTTTTCTCTTTTTCTTTGAATTAGACCACAGGTGTCAAACATGCGGCCCGGGGGCCAAATCCGGCCCACCAAAGGGTTCAATCGGGCCCCTGGAATTAATTTGTGAGAAGCAAAAATGACACTGAAGATATTAACAATCATTTTAGGTCAGTTCAATCTAAAGTGGATCAGACCAGTAAAATCCTATCATAATCATCCTATCGTAATAAGCTATAAATAATGAAAACTGTAAATTTTTCTCATTGTTTTACTGTAAAAAAAAAAAAAAAAAAAAAGTAGAATTAAAAAAGTAAAATTGCACAAAAATGTTGACATTTACAGACTAGCCTTTTATTAAAAAAAAAGTGAATAATCTGAAATCTCTTAAGAGAAGTATGTGGAATTTTAATAATATTCTGACAGTTATTAGATGTTTGGTGTATTTGTAGATCCACTGTGATCTCTAAGTTGTGATTCCCATGTATAAATGATAAACTAAGACGTAATATTGTTAACATTGCACTTATTTTACTAAAGAATTTTCAGGTTGCTCATATTTGTTCATGTTATGTTCGAGTACAATTCATAGATGTAAACATTTTCATTACGGAATTTTACTTTTTCACTCAGTTATTATCGATACAATATATATTATTTTACTGGTCCGGCACACTTTATATCATATTAGGCTGTATGTGGCCCCTGAACTAAAATGAGTTTGACACCCCTGGATTAGACCCTAAATGGTAAAAAAAAAATAAAAATACTACTCTACTTCCTTTTTCTAATCAGAGGCCTGAAATAATTCGTATGATGCTGTAGACTAACAAATTGTTGATGCCTTTCTGGAACCAGTCTACATTGGAAAAAGAGAAGAACAGGACAGAAAATAAGCCCAGTAATGTTTTCATTTCCCTTCACATTTATTCTATCCCAGCCTCCACTGCATGTATTGACTTTAATACTGTGTCATCAACACTCTGACACTGAATTTATTTTGTTTCATATTTAAAGGTCACATTCATTAAAATTTAACTACAAGATTATTACTCAGTTTATGTCAAAATTATGTATAAAAAAAAGGTAGGGTGAGAAAGACAGACAATAAAAAGCTGATCTAACTCAACTAATCTTTATTTGACTGTTCGTGTGCATGTTTCATATGTATTTAATACAGACTTGGTTACAGATTTAGACAGATTTGTATGCATACAGGTTCTTGGTTTAGCCTTTTCAGACATGAGCTAATAGGCTGGGACATGTAGAAAAAGACAAGGACAAACAGGCGGTAAATCCTCTATAGGATGTTCTGCACAGTGTGTTTTCTGTAGACCATAAGGCACCTGTCGCTTTAGTGTGTTTCTGTGAGTAATCTTCCCATAGCAGTTGGCTGTGTATGTTAAGTCAGCATCCTCCTCCTCTTCCTCCTCCTACATTAGACTCCTTTCTGGAAAATAGCAAGACAGACTCCCAAACTGATAAGAGTTTAGAAATTTCTTAAAAGAATAAAATTAATTCATATTTATAGATCATTTTTACAACCACAACATCGGTATGCTGCTTAAAAAATAAACACATTGAATACAACAAATAAAAAATAAAATTGCTCAGAAAACACTAAATATTATCAAAACTGCATGACATTTAATTTCTGAAGTTTAATATACACTGATTAGCTGTAATATTATGACCACTGATGAGTAAAGTGGTGTTAATGTTGATATTGTTATTGTAATGGAACCTGTCAGTGGGTGGGACCTATTAGGCAGTAAATGAACATTTAGACCTCGAAATTAATGTGGTAAAAACAGCAAAATGGGCAAGAGTAGGCATCTGAGCAACATTCTTGTCAATCTTTTTATTGAAGAATTAATCATAAAAACATCCATTATTACAATTTGTCCAAAAAATCAAACACAGAGTAAACAAACCAAAAGTACAACAAAAGAAAGCAAACATAAAAAACACACATTTTAACAAACCTCATCCACCCCCCATCCCAGGACTTATGACTTATCACACCAAAGGAGGCCACATCAATTCTAACTATATTCAGGTTGAGTTATCCGTATATTGTTGAAGGGGGTGCCAAATCTGATTAAACTGGTGTAGTTTATTGAATAAGAAGTACAGGATTCTCTCCAGTTCAGAGAGTTTAACTATTTCTTCCAGCCATTGTTTTTTTTCCAGAACAACAAAACAAGTCTTTTTGCTATGATAGGCACCTGAGCAACTTTGACAAGATAGAAATTGTGATGTGATGTGTCACTGGGTCAGAACATCTCCAGATCTTGTTCATTCCCAAAGTGGTTAAAGTGGGTAGGACCTTCCAAAAGTGGGTTAAAGAAGAACTGGATCTAAACCAATGGAGCATCTATGGTCAAGGTCAAGGTAAACTTTATTAATTGCCCCGAGGGGCAATTTGTTCTGCAGCCAGCAGTATCACACAGACAACAAACCAACAATAAATACAATAAATAGTCCATTAAAGACAATAGCACTAACATTACAAAGAGTTATTCAGCAGAACAATGGCTGCCAGAACCAAAGAATTCCTCATCCTATTGGTCCTACATTTAGGAATGCTGTAGCTGCGACCTGATGGAAGCAACCTGAACTCATCATACAGGGGGTGACTGGGATCATCAAGGACTGACTGAGCCTTCTTCAGAGTCCACCTCTGGTACAACACAGTCAGGTCATTGAGTGTGGTACCAGCCATTCTGCTGCACACTTTAGTGATGCTCTGCAACCTGTTCCTATTTTTAAGGGTAAGCAGCCCATACCAGCTGATAAAAGAAAAGGTCAGCACAGACTCAATAAAACAAGAATAAAACATATGAGGGCAGAACATGATTACCACTTGTCTAATATAGTGTAGTTTCCCCTTTTTCCATAAAAACAGCTCTGACAGGCCTACAGGGTGGGGAAGCAAAATTTACAATATTTTGAGGCAGGGGTTGAAAGACAGTGTATGACCAATTAGTTTATTGAAAGTCATGAGAATTTATTTGCCACAAGAAAGTTGACATAATAGAAAATGTTTTTATTCTATGTGTCCTCCTTCTTTCTCAAAAACTGCCTTCACACGCTTCCTGAAACTTGCGCAAGTGTTCCTCAAATATTCGGGTGACAACTTCTCCCATTCTTCTTTAATAGTATCTTCCAGACTTTCTCGTAATAGTTTTGTTCATAGTCATTCTCTTCTTTCCATTATAAACAGTCTTTATGGACACTCCAAGTATTTTTGAAATCTCCTTTGGTGTGACGAGTGCATTCAGCAAATCACACACTCTTTGACGTTTGCTTTCCTGATTACTCATATGGGCAAAAGTTTCTGAAAAGGTATGGATAATAGTGTTAGGTATGATTATGACATCAATATATGTTTGGTTTCTAAACAATTGACGTAGTTCCTGCTGAGAAAAAACAACTAAATGTTCATTGTAAATTTTGCTTCCCCACCCTGTAGACTCCACCAGACCTCTGAAGATGTGCTGTGGCATCTGGAGTAAGACGTTAGCAGCAGATTCCTGAAGTCCTGGAAGTAGAAATGCGGTCCTCCATGGATCGATGGATGGATTTATTTGTCCAACACCTCCCATAGATGACCAACTGTCCTGAGATTGGGATGTCCATTTTTGGTCTGTACTAACCACTGCAGACCAGGAACACCCAACAAGACCTGCAGTTGTGGAGATGCTCTGACCCGGTCATCACCGTTAAAATATGGACCTTGTTGAAGTCACTCAGTTTCTTATGTTGCTGTTTCCAACACAACAGCTTCGAGGACTTAACCCTTTCATGCATGAATTATGAGAACCTTGATCAAGATTTTTTTCCTGAGTGTTTTTATTCCTCTTTAGGGATGAAAAAAACAACGTGATTGATTTTTCTTTCTTTTCTTTTTTTTTTTTTTTTTTTATGAACCTATTTTTCATGGAGTTACAAAAATGTCCATTCAGCTGGACACCATTCGGTTAATTTTTGAAGCTCAGAAACATGCATTTACTGACATACTGTGTGAAAACTATTAAATAAAAGCATTTTTAACCTCCTGAGACCCAGTAATACATTTTTGTCCTCTGTAGGGGACAAAAGTTTGACAGTTTCACTTAAAAAATGCTGTCCGTTGTAAAGGACATTCCATTAAAAAAACTAAATGAAAATTATTTTTAAAAATGTCTTGGAAAACAAACAAACAAACAAAAAAAATGTTGTATTATGTACTTTCCAATCAAGACAATTGTTTAATGGAAAAAAGCAAAAAATTTCACTTTCCTGGGTCTCAGGAGGTTAGTGCTGCTAATCTGATGTTTTCTCATATTTGAACATACTATAATATAAATTATTACTCACTCAGATAATATGCAAAAAAAAAAAAAAAAAAAAAACCTCTGTCAATTACAGTCTAATAACAATTAACAATTGATTTAGATAAAAGAACAGGAAAGTTACTGTAACTGTTACTGTGGTATGAATGTCAGTGTATGGGATGATGCATAAGTGTCCACTGTGTTGGCTGATATGGAACTAAAACAACAAAACACATGAATTTACAAGAGAACAGCTGGAGAATAACTGTCCACTGGAGTGACCACTATGCATGAAAGGGTTAATATTCATTTGCTGCCTAATATATCCAACCAAGATAAAGGGGCTATTGTAGTGAAATAATCAATATTTTTACCATTTCTCCTGTCAGTGGTCAGAATGTTTTGGCTGATGGGTGTAAAGTCACATGATATGGTCAGTGGGCTGAGTGTGGGTTTAAAGATGTACAATAAAATACTCTGAATGTAATTACTGGGGATGAAAATTAGCACTGATGCTAACTCCGGCATATTTACATGTTTATACTGAAATGGAATGCATAAATGTGTTCATTTATGTGCACTGTCCCACCTAAATAAATAAATAAATAACGTCTAAAATTTACTTAGGGGGTCAAATAAGTGGCCATTTTTGTCAAAAAAAAAAAAAAAAGAATTGTAAGAAATGCATAGAACTGTGTTAAAATAATGCTAATACATCTGTGCACAGACTACTGATATTATTTGACAGTGGAAGCTATATTTTCAGAAATATTGGATTTTGAATAGCACGTGTATGTGAAAACTTTTGCTGGTGGACGGACGTGACAGTGGACGGACGTGACATTACCCATGATGCTCTGGTCAGTACCAGTACTTTATTAGTAATAAACTTATAAACTTACTATTGCTAATTCTCCTCTTATTCATAAATGTTAGTATTGTGGATCTAAAACAATAACAGCTGACACAAAAACACAAAATGTGACAGTGGACAGATGTGACATGGTTGTTACAGATCCCATCATACTGATGCTCGGCAGCCATGTCACCATTTCCACAAATGATCCCTGTGCAAAAACTAGTATCATAATTATTTATTGTATAGTTTATCATCATACTAAAGAGTAAATAACAACATAGAATTGCTATTTCTTTATAAAAATGCTTATTATTAGAAAACTGTTGATTTAAAAAGTGACATGTGACATTCTTAATGTATGTATTGACGTAACATAAGCAGGATGGATCAGCACCATACTCCATATTGCAACCTGTAAAAATCAAACATGTGATATGTAGGATAGAATCTTCTAAGAAAAAAATGGGGAATCTAAAAGAATAGAATATTTGTTTTTCAGGTAAATTCAGTTAAAATATAACTTGGCCATTTGTGGCATGAAAATATAGCATTAATTGTGATGAAATTGGACATTTTCGAGCTGAAAACATAGTTCATATGACCATCAACATGTTGCAACAGAACTGAAATCCTGTAAATTTGCATAACTTACATTTACCAACACAAAGTTCCTTTGGGGATTCACTTATATCAATTTCTTATGCACAAAGACATAAATAAGACGTTTAAGCAAATTTTAGCCGATAAATAAATAAATAAAACCAATTAAAAGGATCTAAGTCAAAATATAGTATGCTATTGTGAAACATAGTGTCTGTCAGCCAGGACTGAAGTAAAATGAATAAATGCATTAAGCACTGCAGCATTTCAGACCATACCTGTATGAACTACTTACATAAAGTAGAAAAAAAAATGGACAATTAGCCCAGACATTTAAAAGCAACATGTCTCTGCTTTTGACTAAATTACAAGTGGGGAGTAGATTAGACTCAACTTTTTTATGTGTAGGAAGTAGTTAAAGTTTTAGATCAAAAGAAGCTAAATTGCTTATGCAAATGACTGTGAACACATTTTGGAGAAAGATGCACTAACTTCCGTCTAAAATTTGATTACCCCTGCTGTTACTTGTTCATTTACTGCTTCTGTCTTTGTCTTGTTTCATTTCTTAAAAAAAAAAAAAAATTAGGAACTAGCTCCAACATTGTTCAGGAGGTTTTATTAGAAATGAATATGGCTTTAAGGACAGAAATATCGCTATTGCCTTGTTACTGTTTGTTTTGTTGTAAAGTATAATATTTCAGCCTAAATCTTAAAGACTTAAGAAACAAAATAGCTGCTCATACTTTTCTCACATATTGCAGTTTTTCTGTACATAAAGTTTATATATTTTTACTTTAGATTAGGCCTTGAGAAAAGACCTATGAGATTTGCCTGTTGAGTGTTTATGTCGAACAGTCCTGGTGAATTCTAAGACAAGAAAAACTCCTCAGTGGATCTGCATTTATGTGCATGGACTAAACTCAAGAAAATTAATAGATCGAGAGCATATTTTAGTGATATTTAAAATTGACTGTGTTTACATGCACATCAGTATGTCAGCTACTGTTCTGTGTTTTCTAGTATCCTGTCTTTGTACACTGTTGCCCAAAAGTTGGAATAAAATATTTGTATTTGTTGTCATGAAATGATTGTGACAATGTGATTTATTCTTGATTGATAAAGTGTAACTGGGACTCAGTATGTAATTACAGTACTTGGTCAAAGATGATTACTGATGTGTATAAATAGGAATAAAAAGAGGAATGTGTGAAAACAAATTAATCCAACTTCATGGGCAACAGTGTGTTTATACATCCCAATTTTAGCATCCTGGATATGCCTTTATCACTGTTTTAGAAAAACCATTCAAAACTTCAGTAGCATCTAGGATACTGTTACCTTATCCTGGTTGCTGATGGTTGTGGATTACTGCACAGTCATAAAATAAAGTAACAGAAATGCAAACATGGTGGCTGCAGTGAAAGCATCTCACTACAGAGGCAACAAGTGGTGCCAGGCACAACAAGCCCCGCCCCTTGCATGTATTGTAGCTTATTTTGGCATCGATCCAGCTGATGCCATGTATCAAGTAAATGGGAGGAAAAAAAAAGATTTTAAAAATTCATTAAAAATTTGAACTTTGACCTACTTTTCTAAAAATGTAACCACATGTACTCTGGGTCACTGGAAGTCTATACAGTTGTCCCTCACTATAATGCAGTTCACCTTTCACAGCCTCGCTGTTTCGTGGATTTTTTTTTAGTGCAATTTTGCATGCTTTTTTTTTTACAGCGTATGAATGTGCATTGTGTTCTGCATCCTGATTGGCTAAGGGACTGTAGACCATTGTTAATCAGTCTCCTCCATGCCGTGTCTCCTGAACAGTACAGAATGTGTATGGCTTGCCAAATTTACATAAATGTTTGATCGCTGGCAGTGTGACTCTGAAGTGCTGTTTGTTTGCAAGTTTTCTCCCTGACAAAACCCACAACGTCGATGAAACGTTCTGCACCGACAAAGGCACCTGCAGTCGCACCCAAAAGGCAGAGGAAGATGCTAACCATCGCACAAAAAGTTGGACTTCTGGACATGCTGAAGGAAGGTAGAAGTTACGCGGCTGTAGGGCGCCATTACGGAATAAATGAATCTTCGGTTCGTTACATAAAGAAGGAGGAAAATAACTTAAAGACGACAGCAGCAATAAGTATAAGTATAAGAAATAAACATAAGAAATGTGAGAAAATGTTAATGCCTGTCTGAGAAAAGTGTATGAAGTGTGTGGTGAGGGGTTTTACAGCCTTAAAACATATCTAATAATTGTAAAAAATAAAGCTGACTGCTTTGCGGATTTCGCCCATCGTGGGTTATTTTTAGAACGTAACCCCCACGATAAACGAGGGACCACTGTAAACCCAATTTGGTATGAATTCAACCAATAGTTTTGCTGCCTACAGAAATGTGAAATTTAGCCCATTAAAAGTAAATGGGGAAAAAAAGATTTTAAAAAATTCATAAAACATTTGAACTTTGACCTACTTTTCCCAAAATGTAATCAGATCTATTCAGGATCACCGGCAATCTATAAACCCAATTTGATATGAATTCAACCAGTTTTGCTAGAGTGTTAACTATCAAAAAAACAAACAAACAAACAAACCAAACCAAAAACAATACCCCTTGCCTCCCCTTTGGGGAGTGGTGTAAAAATCAGACCAAGTCAGTCAGACTAAATGGAAAAAGCATCAGAATGCTGACAGTTTCAAGTCTGTAGTGAAACAACCAGTAGAACAAAAAAAATAGTGCAACATGTCAGGTCATTATGGAAAATCTGACACACACATTACGATGTGGATGAACATTAAATCCAGTGACTGAAGTCCATCAGGACGACCCTCTGCCATCAGTCATGACTGCAGATCCTCCTCCTCATTGTCCTCCATGGTTTGCCTGTGGACCTCATCTCCCACTACTGCAGTAGATGAATACCATTTAGACAAATCCACAATGTGATGTTATCATTTAATAGAATTAAGTGAGCTACATACCAAAGCGGTGTTATTGTCTATAGCCACAGTAACTTTTAAAGTTTAATGTCAGATTAAATAATAGGCTATGTTATAAATATGGCAGGGGCCTGCACAAACAGCAGCAGTTATAATTAAGAAAGATAATAATATTTGTTATGTAAACAGGAATATGAGTAGTCAGATTACCTGTATGTCATGTAAATGCTAGCCTATATCCCAAATATGATCAAAACTGGGATACGCCTCACAATTGCGACACTATTGTGCAAGTAAAACAGTCACTGTTGATCCGCAAAAGTTATTAAAATGTATTTCTGTCTGTTTTCCTATTGCTGTAGGTGAGGATCCTTTCTTGTAAAGTCAGAAGAAATAGAAATGTGTGCTTTATTTAGTCAGTGGCTTAAATCTATACAGTATCTACATATATTAAATATCTACATTAAAAGATGGCAGAGAGTATGAAAGATATGAAATATGAATACACAATATTGAATAAGGTGTCTTTGATCCTTATTATTCAATAATACATAATCCTCACACTAAGTTATGGCGTCAGTAATATAAGCATGTGGGCCGGTTCCATCCGGACACCTCGGCTTTGCCCTTTGTACAATAATTGTTTGTTCTGGCTGACTGAGCCGCGTATCTCCCACTGATAACGCTAAACACAATTTCCCCAGGAGCAGTCTTTCCAGCGAAAAAAACCATGAAGTCCATTTCCTAGTAAAGGGCAACTTAAAGAGGGTGAAACAGGACCCTCCGCGCTGAACATGATGTGTTCAGCATGTTAGATTCCTGGACAGGGAATTTATATTTGTAACCTTAAAGGGCAATTAAAGGATATATATAGCTCTACTTTACATCTGTCTACCATCATGGCATTGATAGATGGCAAAGACGGTTTCTGAGCTTAACCTTCACCTTGTAAACCACTTACTGTGCATATCATATTTGTGTAACCTAGAAATATACTGGACATGTCTTCCTCCATGAAAAAAACAGAACAAAAACTAATTTCAATATGTTATATCTCATGCCATATCTCCATACATAAAAATACACAAAAATGACTACAGATGCTGTAAAAATCCATTGTTTCTGGTGCCTTTTTGAACCATGTTGTTTCATCGTACCCTGCACATCTGCTGTTTCTTATTTCAGCTGCCTAAAGGGGACATGACATCTGCTTCTACTCTCTATTTTCCACATCCACACCAAAGTCTAAGGACAAACGCAGAAGCATCTTAAAGTGTAATACTACTGATGGCCACTAGAGGCTGTCTCCTTAAAGGCCTGACTCCCATTGATTTAAGTCACAGGTGTCAAACATGCGGCGCGGGGGCCAAATCCAGCCCGCGAAAGGGTCCAGTCCGGCCCGTAGGATGAATTTGTGAAATGCAAAAATTACACTGAAGATATTAAGAATCAATAGTGTAAAAATCATTTTATTTCAGGTTCTATACAGACACATATAAATCAGTTAGATCTCAGCTCAGTCAGACCAGAAAAAGACGATCATAATAGCCTATAAATAATGACCACTGCAGATTTTATCTTTTTTTAGTGTAAAAAAAGTGAAATTACATGAAAATGTTTATATTAACAAACTATCCTTTTACAAAAAATGTGAATAACCTGAACAAATATGAACAACGTGAAATGTCTTGAGAAAAGTAAATGCCATTTTATCAATACTCTGCCTGTTACTAAATGTTTTGTGTATTTGTAATTGTAATGTAAGTTGTAATGCACATATGTAAATGATAAACTGATAAACTGAGGCAGAATATTGTGAAAACTGCACTTGTTTTTCTTAAGATATTTAAAGTTGTTCACATTATTCAGATTTTTAAGGAAACATCGTAGATGTAAACATTATCATAATGTAATTTTACTTTTTTCACTGGTACTGTTTTACTGGTCTAGCCCACTTGAGAACATATTGGGGTGAATGTGGCCCCTGAAACTAAACTGAGTTTGACACCCCTGATTTAAGTGGACTGAATTTCCATCAAAAAAAATTGCAGTCAGTCTCTTTTCCCAGGAGTTATTCTGATTTCATTTAAGTTGGACTCTCTGTGAAAGGTTCTAAGGTTCCACCTTTAAGTTATTTCTCCATTAATAAGATGTCAGGCCAAATAGAAAGCTTGGACGACTGTCGTGTCGGGGTGTGACTGACAGCTGTATGTAATGATGTATTTTTCTGACAGTTTGACTGGAGTTGTGGTTAATCTGGTTCTTAAGTCTGACATCGTGATACCATAAAACTCATTTCTAGGTCAGTCAAACAGTCAATTTCCAGCAGAGCTTGTATGCTTCTTTACTACAACTTCTTTCTAAATGAGACATCAATCAGGGTTCAGAAGGGGCTAAATTCATCTATTTAAATCATCCATCCATCCATTTCCTAAACTGCTTAGTCCTTGTGAGGGCCACAGGAGTGCCAGAGCCTATCCTGAGTGGTGAAGGTGGGGTGCACCCTGGATCTGAAGCCAGTTTATTGCAGTTTATTGTAAGGACAGGATACAGACAAACAACTATTGACTCTCAGTTTCACACCTATGTTAACAATATCGATTAGCCTATTATAGTGCATGTGTCTGGATGGTAGGAGGAAGCCATATCACCCACAGAGAACCCATGCAGACATGAAGAGAACATTAAACTCCACACAGAAAAGCCCACACTGGCCAGCGCTGGAATCACAACAGGACATCCTGCTGTGAGGTGACAGTGCCACCACTGTGCCCCACTGTGTCCTCCTCATTTAAATCACACACAGTCATTAGTGAAATTTTCCATATCAGTTTTTTACCTACAGTCTGAGGCGCCGTAAAGTGTGTGTGTGTGTGTGTGGGTGTGTGTGTGTGTGTGTGTGTGTGTGTGTGTGTGTGTGTGTGTGTGTGTGTGTGTGTGGGGGTGACAAATTCATGGGACCCAGCATTTCTGGGGGGCCCATAGAGCAGTGGAGGGGGTCCAGTGGATACAGGTTAGAAGTTGTGAAAATTTGATGTAAGATCTGCTGTATGGTAGAGGCATAGAAGCCGGGAGTCAGACATTGAAAGCATGTTAGCTTTCACTTCACGCCAGCATTAGTTATGTTAGTTACGGACCACATGGACTGCACCGCTTTCTTTTTGCGGCTCTGCCATGGTAAACACCTGTGAAATGAGGGCGTGGCTTGTGTTTATATCAAGGGGGCAGGGCCTGGCTGGGGGCGTGTTTGTGTTGTAGTGACGTAATGATGTAGTGACAGATGTTTTGGTATCGGGACGGTGTCAGAGAACTGGTAAGTGGCGTATTCAACCCTAGAGACACTAGTGGTAAGGAGAAGAGCCTCCATTCAACCCCTAACAAGACATTTAACCATTACTATTACTATGAGGATGGTTAATTAAGGTACAAATCTTGCATAGTTCCTCTTTAACTGGACAGCACAGATAAATGGCTGACAAAAGAAAACATGAAGTATGAGAATGTCATAATCCAATAAAAGCCTTATTCTATATCAGAATGCATAAAGATGTGGTTTGGCAGATGCAGTGGGAACTAATATTAGTTAACTAAGTGTGCTTAACTAGTATCACTCCATTGATATAGAAACTTAACTTTACTTATCAATTTCATCCCTTTCTTCTGCTCTTTGCTGTCACTTATACAGTGGTAGAATGACAGCTGGATGTTTTTATGGAGGTAGATTGATGTCTCAACTTGACAGTGGGATAGTTTACAATAATAACACTGTCAAATTTCATAAGTAAATGTTTGAGGTGTACAACTTTGCCATGTCAGAACACTAGCTCCCCCACAACCCCTCATATTCTTCTCTGCTCCTTAATCTGAATTTGTTCACTTATGTTTTCACAAGGAGCCAAGATAACAATGGTCAAAATACTACTTCAAAATAACATTTAAAAACCATCATGGTAACTGTCATCACTTCTAATATCGTGTGTATGGGCCATGGTGATAAACATAAACTAGAGTTTTTAAAAATCTTTAAGCCTTTCTTGTAGATGAGGGGTCAAATCATCCATATTAGTGTGGAGAGGGTCTGGATCAGTGCAGTGCAGCTGTTAACATTTAGCACCAAAGTTGCAGGATACACCTGCGTATATGATTGCTATGGAATTTATACTGAGACACAAAATTGGTGGGTGTCCATCATTGATCAACAGCAGGTTGTATGGCCTGGCTGGAAACTGAAAAGCAATCAAAAAGCCCCTATGTAATTGAAATGTCCCTGTTGTGTATAGATGTCTGAGAAGAGGAATGACAAATCAATAATGTTTGCTATTAAGTTGCTCTTTTTTGCTCTCCATTTTCAGAGGAGGGGGATGGGTAGCTTAAAAAAATTGCTCCCTGTCAGATGCGTTTGCATCTTGCGGGGTTCAATTTATCTAAGGTCCAAAAATAAAGAAATTGCTGCCTCCCTGTTGCCTTGAGCTTGGAGAAATAAACAGTCAATATTTGCTCCTGGGGACCTGCAAGAGGACGCTCACATAAATCACCCAGCATGCACCTGTCCAAAGAATCAGCAACAGAGTCCTGTGTCATCGCGTTTAGTATCACGCTGCTGCTCAGGCTCCCCTTCATCTTTGAATCAATGTGCCAGGGGGCACTCAGAGCTGCGGTGGCACTCCATAGTGGAGGGACAGAGGATGAAAATTACTTTTCCATCGTTTCCCATTGAGCTACCAGCGGCCTGTTTACATGCACTTCAATGCTGATGTGATGAAGATCACAAAGTATTGGCCTCACGCTGGTTTCCCAAAAGCATATCATTTTCTTTCATTTCCCTCTTTATATGTAAATAAATAGCAGTCATGCAGAAAGGCAGGCAGTATGATAATTTGATTTTTGCATCAAAGTGTTTATGTGCATATCAACTGTCTATTGTGAAATTCTGAGCACTAACAATGTAAAGACCATTTATGTTCAATACCAGTCAATTAATGTCTTTATACAGTAAAATCATTACTATCTTTTGAATAATTTAAAATCAGTTTGTTTTGTAAACAATCTGTGTTTTCTTTCGTGGTACAGTACATTGTTGTGGGGGAAAGCAGCTGAGGCTCTAATGGCAATCTGATGTTTGCCATATCTCTAGCTGACAGTGAAAGGACATCCAGCGGGGAAAATGAGTTTGGATATATCACTGGTCCAGCCATTTCTGATGCCCTTTTGTGAGACAAATACGACCTGTCCACAAATGCAACAGGAGTCTCGCATCACATCCTGTGTCAATGGAGACTGGAAGAGCCTGTAGCTGCTGTCATAGGCAGGAAATGGGCCTCAATGCCCGACTCTGCAAGACTGATAGACTTCCATTGACCAAAGCAATCTGCTAGGACAACAGAGGTTTAGTACTCTCTAGACATGTTTTAAGATGTAATAAAAAATGCTCTGCCTTGAACAACAATTATCTTGGCCGAGGACATTATGTGATCACTCACATTTGTCTCTTTTTTAGCAGGATTACACTAAAACAACAGCACTGATTTTCATGAAACTTGTGTAACTGTAGGGAACAAACCAGAGCTGCATATGTTTGGGAGCAGATCCGATTTAGATTTCTTGCCATGCTTTAACACCGGAGAACTCCAGACTTATTAAAAACTGTGAAATAAGAACGGATAAAATAAAATAAACTCCAATAACCACCAACCGACCTTATTACCATAGTAACAGTCAGTTACACTGGCACCAACTGATATAAAGGAGGAAATGTGGGTCATAATTTGTGGTTTCTTTGTGGTTTAATAATATGTAGAATGAAAAGTGTAAACTATTGGTCTGTACCGCCTGGGTAGAGTTTGTGTCAGACATAGTTTTTTCTACAAAACATTTAATGAAACTACTAAAATTATGTTTATTATAATGTACAGTGTGTTTGCTCTTGTATTCTATTGTTTGTTTCTTATATTCAGTTTTTACTGTTGGCCATGTTGCTGCTGCACTATGATTTCCCAGTTTGGGATCAATAAAATCTATCTATCTATCTATCTATCTATCTATCTATCTATCTATCTATCTATCTATCTATCTATCTATCTATCTATCTATCTATCTATCTATCTATCTATCTATCTATCTATCTATCTATCTGTCTGTCTGTCTGTCTGTCTGTCTGTCTGTCTGTCTGTCTGTCTGTCTGTCTGTCTGTCTGTCTGTCTGTCTATCTATCTATCTATCTATCTATCTATCTATCTATCTATCTATCTATCTATCTATCTATCTATCTATCTATCTATCTATCTATCTATCTGTGTCTTTTTTTAAAACACCCATAATCTAGGTTTTGTTGACTGCAAACGTGTCAGTGTTGAATTTCCAATGTCTACCTTTAGTTCCTGGTGTGCATTTTCAGATCCATGTCACACTTGCAAATGCTGAAAACAAGTCACTCCAAAATATTTGTGATGTCATATTGTATTATTGTCATGCTCTGTCCCTTCAGCTGAGATTTTAGGTAAACACAACAGAAAAGCGCTTCCCCCTCAGCAGGTGAACGGGAAAACATCCTGACAGTGTCAAACTGTTCACAGACTGCACTTGATGTACAGTGAATATCAATAACTGCACTGTGGATGAACAAGAGGTGAGAGTTGTTTTGGGTGGTGGAGGACTTTAATTTCTCAGATGTCTTTGCAGACGTTTTGTCTGCTTTAACAGTGTGTTTTTACGTGAGTACTTAGACCGCCATTAGCTTCAGTTAGTGTTATATTATTACATTATGTAAATGGTTAATGTGAATTGCATAAATACATAATTAAAGATTTTTCATATGAAATATGTAGCGAAACAGTGGAAAATATGTTACTGCCAAGCATGAGTAATGCTTTTGAAACCAGTGTTTTGTCTCTTAGTCTAATTGTTTTATCAGTGGGATATTCATTGGAGTGGAATACGGACAGACGGCTGGCGGGAGAAAAATTGAGATTCATACTGGATAATGGCTTCTCCTCTTCCCATTTTTTCCATCTGCCAGTCTATCCCTCTGTCTGCTTCTTTTTCTCTCTTGCACACATGCATCCCTCTGGTGTGACACAAATGCTTTCAGGGGTCCTGGCAATCTGTTCAATCATTGCCTTTTGCAGGTCTTTATACAGCTCCCCAAGGTCTAATTATCAGTGACAGAGACTTTACCCGGTTGAACAAATGACAGGGTTTAAAGATTTGGATCATCATCACCTCAGTAAGCAGAAGGTTTTAATGTAAAAACCCTTTAATAGTTTGTGAGATAAGTGTTAATAGATGAAACCCATCCTCAGCCTTTAGGTGACGAAAAGGCAGATAGACGGGAACATAAATGAGATGGAGTCTTAATGTTCACAGGCACATTTTTAATTGAAAACGACATTTAGAGGGGATCATATCCTGCAGATGGATATCTTTAATTTCTGAAGCGTCGGACAGACCAGCATCATGCAAAGATTCAGGATCAGAAGAAGAACCTTTGCTATTATTATTTCTTTTTTTTTTTTTCATATGATTGATAATGTACTTACATTGACCATGACACCTGTTTTCAAAGAAGTGCATCCCACACTTTTTCAGCTCTAACACTTGTCCACATTTATTTTGTTTGAGGATGAATTGCACTGTTCCTTGCTGTCTTAGTCATTTCTCTGTTAGGACATAGGAGTTACAGCAAAAGAGACAAATGTGAGTCATATAGATTAAACACTTAAATTATCAAGACGTCTGTGAGTCTGTCTGTCATAACAGGCTGTTGAACAAACACAAGCGAGGGAGACACGAAAAAGTCTATGAAAGTCAAATCAGAAACACAACTGAATGATGAGGATCCAAGATGAGATAAGTGCTGATCGAAGTCTGTTTCCTAAACCTCCCTCTCAAGTTTCTTTTGACAGTGCTGCTTTGTGATACTGAATCTAATTTGGGCACATTGGGTAGCTTCTCCAGCGTTGTTGAATTGGGGCGACTGGAAGCTGTGAATTGCATTTATCAACTGAAGAAGTTAACGGCATACCAGGTGGGATGATATGAAGGCATTGCTTCAACAGTGAAGGAGAGAATACAAAGTTAATCTAAAAGCAGTGGGAGGTGTTCAGTTCTGCATATGACAGGCGGGGGGGAGGCATTTTATATTCCATGCAAAGCATAGCTTTTCTGCAGAGATCTTAATGAAAACCTGGGATGAACATTGTCATCCTTGATGTCTCCTGTTGTGCTCTGCTGCTTCTCCCGAGATAGCTTATGGAAAACCTCTTGTCAGTGCTTTATCGAACTTAAAGATAACGACGTCTCCTAATGCTATCATTGTGCATGAATTTGTAGGTCCCACTGTCTCTGTCTTTATCAGCTCATTTCTGGTAAGATGAGGGAGGAGCTGCCCAAAAAAACAAATTATTATTATGTGCATGATCTGTGACGACCCATGTCAAATTTATGCCAAATTTTGCTTGTGACCATGAGCTACTATCTTAAAAATCCAAAAAAGATGCTCTGTAAGTTCTAAACCGGCACTGTTTTTGCCTCATAAAGTTTTTGCAAGTAATAGTTAGTTGTAGTAGTTTTGAGTTATACACACATTATAAGTGTAGTGTTAGCATTCCAGCCATGTTTCCGGTGCCATTCACCCAGATAGAAAAAGAAATGAGAGAAATACAAAGTGTAAATGCCAAGTTGGAGAAATATGTTGTGTCTACCTGTCAGCTGTCACTCCTCCTCAGCACTGACTCCTCATTTTTGCGCTGTGCATGAATATGAAGGTTTGTTTATATTAAGCAGCATGTCTATTTTAGAAAATTCCATCACAGTCATTTTAAGCCTGTTGTCAGAGTAATGAGATGATAAGCAATTTCTACTGAGTTTATATGAAGGCACTGCAGGAACCAGAGCACTTCTCTACCAGCTGCCACCAAATTGGGATGAAAATCATGGTGTTATGCAAACACTGATAATGTATATACTGATTATCAGGGCTCAACAATAAGTTTTGCCAACTTTCCTGGGGATAAAATGACATTTATGATCTAGAACCTGAACTTCCTGTTTGGGCGAGTGATAGGAAAAGATCTGATTATGGAAAGTGTGAGCTGTCCTACATCCTTTGTGCAGTTTGTGCATTAACACCTTCATGCATAGTGGACAACTATTCTACAGCTGTTCTCTTATATATTCATTAGTTTTGTTGTTTTAGTTTCATATCAGCCAACACAGTGAACACTTACGCATCATACCATACACTGCAATTCATACCATTACTGTCACTTTGCTGTTCTTAATAAACCTGATATGCACTAACATGTTTGAGTGTAAATCAATGGCTAATTGTTATTAGACTGTAATTAACAGCTTTTTTTTTTTTAATACAAAGAGGTTTTTTTTTGCATATTATCTCCATGAAGTGAATAATAACTAGTATTGGAGTATGTTTAAATGTGGGAAAACATCTGATTAGCAGCATTAAAAATGTTTTTATTGCATAGTATTCCATACCACTTTCTGATATTAAGTTTTAAATACGTGTTTCTTTGCTTCAAAAATTAAATGCAAGGTGCCTGACTGAGTGGACGTTTGTGTAACTCCTTAAAAAAAAAAAAAAAACTCAATCGCATTGTTTTTTTTTTAATACCTGAAGAGGAATAAAAACATTCAGGAAAAATATCTTGACTAAGGTTCTCATAATTCATGCATGAAAGGGTTAAAGATTAACTATATTCTTGATAATGATTGGTACCCACAAATGAAGAAAATAATTTGTATCAGTCAAGTAAAAACTGTTTCGACCAGCTGACTGTCTGACACAACAGTCTCATTACAAAAAAAAAAAAAGGAAAAGCTGAATATACCAGCTCTTGCAGCCCTTCACAAAATGTACCCAACTTAGAGTTAATTTACCGTTAGCATAATCTACATCTGCCACAGCAGAGAGGAAAAGCAAGCCCAGACTAAGTGGCACAAAGTTCGTGTTTCATTATGTGGCTCTTCATTTCCCCTGTTATTCATTTTCTGACCACTGGTGGGCTGCACAGCTGCAGCCTGCATTAAAAGCCCAACCACACATGGGTGGACAGAGGTCGTGTTTAGTGTCAGTGTCATGGAGGGGAGGTTTACACCAGCCACAGATGGTCCGCTCCCTTGAGCATTCGCTGTTAATCATTTATTTCTCATAGCTTTTCATTCACTCTCTGCTTTGTCTGGCACATGTAGGACTGCACATAAAATGCTCTCTACCTCATGCACTGTTAACAATATGAATATGAATATGAGCACTTGGCAGGATAAAGCCTGGAAACAAAAAGACCCCATGGACATTTATGTATGTATCAGAGTCATTTGTCCAGTGGTGATATTAGGTTAAATACCTTCAGATCCTTCTCTCCACTCTCACAGGACCAATCTTTTCTACACTTATATTTTCTTTCTCCATCTTTAAAACAATTCTGTACAAACAATAGCAAAACCTACTCGGCCTGATCACAATCAAGGGTACCAGAAGAGTGCACATATAGATAAAAAATAATAATGCTCTATCAAAAAATCAGACGGGCCATTTTATTTGTCTGATATTTCTCTTTTAAAGTCTAAAATTTTTTTGTATATGGTGTCTGCTAAAAATTTCGCAGGCTTGCCCGTCAAATCAGAAATTATTGGGTGTACGGACACTCCAGCCTAACAGCCTCCATATTTAATGCCTACAAAGATATACAAATGTTTCAGCGTGCAGGATAATCATGCATTGTTTATTGCATAGATGTCGTGTCCAAAGCATGCGTGCTGAAAAATTCCATATATTGACAGAAACAATAAAATTAGACCCACATATTTTGAATATGGTGTACGGACACTACTTGGTGTACAGACTCTACAAGATTGGAATGGAAATCTGGCTTACCACATGGTGGCATCTCTGTTAGATCTGTAACTAAGTCTTCCTGGTACAGGAGGAAATAAACATTTGTGAACAAGTTATAACAATATATCTATAAGGCATATACGTGACATTACTGATGGAAGTATATTGGTGTACGGACACTACATGAATTTTGGTGAACAATGCACCACTGAAAACATGTGGTTTGACATAAACATCCGTTTGCCACATTGTTACCAAATTTTCTGCAGCCAGGGAGCATACCAACATCTGTCTGGTTGTGCATATTTAGTCCTAATAATACTGAAATAACAGGTTCCCATTCTATTATTACAGTTTAAGGGATGTAAAAGAAGGGTTTTCAGAACAAAATGGTTGATTGTCTTAATACTGAAAATAAGAATTGATAATCAAACAGCTGTTCAACAAAAATGATCAATAAATGAAAAGCAGTGTGATGTCTGTATTTTGTAATAAAGAAGACACAGGAGTTGAGTTGTAATTATTTATTGTGTTACAAAACATTATGTACAATATTTTTGCTCTCTTATAACAATAAAATTGTGCACGTTTCCACGCTCATTGGGTCGCCATTTTATCAGTTTTTATCCGATTTTCTTAAAATTTGGAGGATTGCAAGATCTAGTAATAAGATGGACAAAGAAACATTTTGGGAATGGTTTTGGAGGTATCTCTTTGCAATACTGATTAATAACTGATGCAAATATACTTGTGCACCTTGATTGTGATCAGGCCGTTCTACAAAACAGTAGAATTGCTTGGACGAACCACGGTTTCTTTTTGACTTAAATATGGTGACCCTGTGGAAGAATACAGGATGCAGCAGATGCTTATCACTTAAGTTACTTTAACCCATAAAACCCAGCCCTACTTTTGTGTCAGTTCCCAAATGAAATTTTCTCTATATCTAACCTTTCTTAAGTGATTTGTCATCATTTACTATAATATTATCTTCTGTATTTTGCATTTTATGAGCATAAATCAGGTATTTTCCTGTAGTTAATTTACTGATCATGTAGATGTTCATAAAAGCTCAGATTAATGTTGAGGGTTGTTAGATCAAACACAGAAAACTGCAGAAAAAGTGACTTTTTCAGTAAAATGTATCATTAACTGAACATAAACCTCCATCCGTTGTCATTGATCAAACTGCATAGGGTTTTACTTTTGAATCACTGTTGTAGAAGATGATGGTGTTTCCACGTTCATTACAGAGCCTCTGAACGTCCAAATGTGTCATATCTGATGACCAGATGACAAACGGTATTTTACACTAATTATTTTCATGTATTGATAGGATGGGTTCTCTCCGGGTACTCTGGCTTCCTCCCACCATCCAAACACATGCACTGATAAGTTCATTTAAATTGCCCATAGGTGTGCATGTGAGAGTTGTTGGTTGTTCGTCTTGCAATGAACTGGCAACTCGTCCAGGGTGTACATCGTCTTCGCCCATAGGTAGCTGGGATAGGCTCCAGCACCCCCTGCAACCCTAGTGAGGATAAAGGGGGTTCAGAAGATGAATGAATGATAGGATTGGTGGATCAACAGGTATTAAACATTTTAGATCAGTAGATGCTTTTGGTTGTTGATGGATGTTTGTGTTTTTATGGGTTAAATGTTGGTTTGAGTTGTTAAAGTGTATTCTTTATATAATGTGGATTTGTCTGGTCCTCCCAAAAGTATCTGTGCAGATCTCGATCTGCTGCTGGTTTATACACTGTTCTGTACACCTGGGCTACATGTTCAGGTGAAGCTTCATTACACAAAACAATATTAGACATATGCAAAATGAGGTGTGACGCCATACTGTTACACCCACCTCATTTTCCCCGTACACACATACTGTATACACACATACCAGAGTTTATACAAATCTTCACTTTTGAAACATCTTGTGTTTAAAAGTATCAGTTTTTGCAACATAAAATGCTGGTTACATGTGAACAAGAACACATTTTGCAAATAGACGCTTTCGTGTGGAAGAGGGCATTAGTTGATATGTGAGTGTGTTGAAATAAAGATCCAAACATTCTCCACCGACCAAGAGCATCTACTGATTTAAAATGTTAAATAACTGTTGATCCAGTAATTCTGTCAATACATGTAAATAACTGAGGTGAAATGCAGTTTCTCATCTTTTCATGGTCATCAGATATGATCCATTTGGATGTTCAGAGGCTCTGTAGTGAATGTGGAAACGTCATCTTGCAACATTAGCCCCTTTTACACAGCACTTCTGTTACGGTAATATTTCACCTTTATTCTGGAACGACATCTGTGTAAACAAAATGGTGGGATCATTTGGTAACATTTGTAACACCTGTGGAGGTACTAACAGAGCCGTGATAAAGGTGGAATCATGATTCCAGAACGCTATGTAAAAGGAACACCTCTTGCTTTGCAAGGTGTTGTTTTGATGACATATTGTGTGTGCGACCCCCACGCTGGGGGGATTTAAAAATGAGCGTGGGCTGTGTACAGTAAACAAACATATAAATGCAACCAGAAAGATGTCGAACTGGGGAGACGCTGAG